>NC_031770.1:52181011-52203620 GCF_001522545.3 Parus major | reverse complement strand
AAAAACCAAACTAAAAACCCCCTTTAGCTACGAGGACTTTCGGAAGGGTTTCCCGCGCTGCTGGCGGTCCCTGCCTATCCCCGCTTTACTCCACAGCGTTAGTCCAGACACGGAGTTATTCCCACCCCTTCTCATCCCCTCTGAAGGTACAGGGGAAACTTGAGGCAGCCGCAGGGAGCGATCCCATGGCCCTGCTTGAGGTGATTCACTGCTGGGAGCAGCTGGCAGGGCTGTGCTGCCGACACGAGTGGAAGAGGAGTGAGCTCCCGGGCAGGGCGTGGGATCCCGGCCAGGCTCGCTTGGCTGTGGCTGAGGTCTGGAAAAGTGCCCGACCCTCGCCACACACACACAGATACATAATCGAAGACATTCACACAGGTACATTCATCGAAGACAAAAACTACTTTTAGTTTTGAAAGAAAAATGGTAGTCAAAGACAGCAGTATCCAGAAAGCACTCTGCCATGACAGGTGACAAGAAGGGATAGAAGCAATTGGATAAACTTATCGAGAAGAGGGCAGGAAACAGATACTGTGCACATAGCACTAGAGCAAAAGGAACAATGGATAATTTGTCTTCCTTAAAGAGTAAGCATCATCGAAGCAGTGATACAAGCTTAATGCTAGATTAAACAAATTCCCACTGGTGAAAAAATAAAGAGAGAAAAAAATATACCCCACCCCCATCCCTCCCCAAACTTGACCACCTAATAGCTATTACTATGCAGTATCTAGAAACAATCAGGGAGATGCATATATATCACAAGAAGACACTGGAGGCTCACCTAAAGAGCATCTGTTAGCAAGGCATGGTGAAATTACAATTTCCCAGTGGTCTGGAAATCCAAGAGGAAAATCCTAGAGGGGTTGATGTCTGGCTAGCTGATCTTTTCATGTGTTGGCACTGTGGTGGTATTTCAAGAGGTGGAGAAGTGTGTTAGTGTTGGGCCTATACCAAGGACACAAAAGGAGCACAAGAAGTATCTGCTGCCTGTGTGGTAGGCAGAAGAATTATGATTGTCAGCCAATACTTGGAGAATACAACTAATGTTAGACTTCATGTTTTTTTATAGAAAATAGGTCCCGGTAAACAGCTATTTAATGTCCTCATTTTATATGATTATGCATTAAATTGCTAGAGGCTTGAGTGTAATAGACTTCTGCTAGGTACTTGATTTAGTAAGAACAAAAAAAAAGTGAGTACAGCACAAAATTAATAAAGCACAAACAGATGAAGATCTAAATGAAAAGCAGATCAATTGTCCAAGCAGCGCTAGCGTTTAATGAGGATGTTTCTGTTGGTGAGCTGCAGGGAGACTCTTCAGAGTTTTCATCAGGAATCTAGAGACATATTACTTCAAACAGCTTTTAAAAGACTAAATAAATCACCACTGGCAGCAATTTTAGACAGAGTAAATATTAACAGAGTGATAATGAGAGCAAGGCAGTCACAGAGTTACCTGGATTATTTAATAGAGTCAGGTCTTTCAAACAAGTATGTTTTAATAGGGTCAAAAAGAGAAAAAATCAGACTTGCAGGATGGAACAACACAAGCTACATGGCCGAGGAATGTATCTCTGAAAGTCACTCCATATAGGAGCTTGGAGAAACTCAACATGAGCTCCTAGTGAGCTGCTGATGGTAGACAAGGGATTGATATGTACACACAGCTGTCCAAGTAGAAAAGGGTAGGTAGAAATCATTACATCTTTATGCTTTTTACAAGACAAAAAGTGCTATCCCATATCCAGTTGTCCATCCCTTAAAAAGATGCTGTGTGATGTGAGAGAGCTGGAAAGAGATCCACAAGGTAAGATGGAAACCACAGAAAGCAATCTCCAACAAAAGGTGTGAAAAAATCCAACGCACTTGGGACAAACAGACACATTGCATTTTAACTTAACAGTGCCCTTGCAAGGAAAGAACAGCATTGCAAAACTCCTGGATGTTCAAGCACTGAAGGAAGGACTCTCTGTCTGATACCCCCAAACCAAGGTTCCATGCAAAGCACGGTGTTGAAGGCAACCAAGTGGGGTTTAAGCAGAGAACAAGGCAGAATTGTGCAGTGGGAGACAAGGGAAAGGTAGATGGCCTAATGGTCCCTTTGTCAACCCAAGGAAGGGCTTCCAGAAGGGCAGCTTGTATAGACAATTTCTGTCATTAATTTCTCAGGATTTTTTTTGCATGCAATTTGGCACGTTCATTTTTCTTACCTTGAAAAATTATTTTTAAAGGCTTTGTTTTGAGAAACTCGAGTTACCTCTTTGGAGTCACTTGTAAACAGGAACATAAAAGTGTTCCTGTCTGCCTCTGGTGAATCTCATTAATTTTATCAAAGGAAATTGTGTTCCCCTCCTGCGTAAAAGCCCAGTTTACAATGCAAAATTGTATACCATCTGTCTGCAATGATTCACGTGAAGTAATAAAATCCTCAAAGTCAATTAGTGAGCTAAATAATTTAAATTTAGTTACCACATCCTTCATGTAATTGAAGTAGTTACCAATTTTTTTTTGGTTTGGTTGTTGAGTTTGTATCTGTCTTTTTCTTCCTAAGTTAACTGATGGTTGGCAGCTTTCTGTTCTATGAATGGTAAGGGAAACTGGGCTGTTGAAAGATATATTACATTTCTCATATATAGAACTATAGTTATGTATAAATAAATACATACACAGAAGGGATTCTAACATCCTACTGACATTCACATGTGAGCATCCACACAAAATACACACATTTAATATTTGGTTTTATTCTGCAGTATGATAGAGGTGTTCTCATCCACGCATTAGGTTTCTTGCCATGTTGATAGTTGGCATGTAGAACAGTTGAAAGTTTAAGGATATAACAAATGATTCTAGCAGAGATTTGATATTACAATTATGTAGATAAAATACACTTTTATTTTGTATACTTGTTTTTTAGGGTGTAGATGATCTTAGGATATCTCAGGCTGTATATTCCACTTTGCATCTAAACAACTGAAAGGATAAGACACACAAACGGACTTCCAAGCATTTTGCAGTATTTTAGTCTCCTGGAGTTTCTGGAAATCCACAGTTGCAAGCAAAGCAAAAACAGGCAGGGAAGATTAAAGTGAGAATTTCAGGATTAAAATTTCTATGACCGTTTTATCCAGGGCTAGTATTCTACTGAAGGAAATTCTGCAAAAAGATGCTAAAATATGTGTGCCTTCCATCAGGTGGTGAAGCAGTGATTCAGCTGATGAGTACAAGAGGTGCCAGTAAGTCATGCCAGACTGTTCTGACACAGCATCACCAATGGGGCTCCTTGAACCTGTGTCCCAGTTAGATCTGAGATTTCAATGTGAGTAATAATGTCTGATTGCTTCATGCTACACACACCGCCCTTCTCTTCTTGCCCAAAGTTACTGTGTTGAGTACTGTAGAGGGTACTCTTAAAGAGACACTCTGCTGATCCTCAAGAACTGAAATATTCCACCAAAAGGGAAAAAAATATTATGAATTTCAGAAGTGTTTTTAAAATTAGAATGTCTCACTTGTTGAAACAACTGATATGAGATCTCTTCATGGAAGATGATGTAAAACTTCCGAATTTTTCTAAAGTCAGAATGACATAATACACACAATAATCTATCTCACATATTGAAAGGGTAAATTCCTTCCCCTCAATAAAACATCAAAGACAGGTCTATTTCGGTGTGTTTACTATTCTGGGATGATGGATGGCTTACAACTTGTAGGATGTTGTTGCCCGGTCTTTACAGTTCTGTAGGCTCATGTAAAGAGGCTTTCTAGAAAGATGAAATTTTATTACTATTCTCTCAGTTATAAAGATTAATTTATGTCCCTAAATATAACAAAAGCTATGAGGAGGTCTATCACATTTAATCCCAGGATTCATAATGCAGGACTGGAAAATGTAACAGGAAAAGACTATTTCCCATGTGCTTATTGAGAAAAACCAAGGGGATGGCAATGAGTCCAGAGCAGAAATGATCCAAACAGGTAATTTTTTATGTGGTCCACCCACTCACAACTCCTGCTGGGAGATGAGCAGCACGGTGTCTGGCAGGCTGCAGAGCTGAATGATACAACAAACAAAACAAAGGTCATGGCATGGAACAAACACAAGCAAGAAGCAAGGTCATTTCTTCAGTCATGATCACAGTAAGGTTTGTAACAATGACACTGAATTTGTACCTGCCTGTATAGAACCTGCAGTTATTAGGGGAAGAGTCTGGGGAGGGTACCACCACAGTCTTCTTGCTTGAGACTGAAACACCAGTTGTGGTTGAGCAAAAAACTAGTTCTGTTTTCTGTGAAACTGAATGCAGTTCTTAAACAGGCATGATCAAAACAAAATCATAGGCCATATTCATGGATTATACAGGCATCGTGCTGGGAATTTAGGTCATTTCCTTCTAATAACCAGAGACTTTTTCAATAACTCCAGAATATTCTTTCATTTGAAAACATTTAAAAATATTTCTATGTGTCCTTTTTTTTACTTTTAATGGCTTAGCAATGCTGTGTCTTCACCACTGTCACCTACCATTTTCAGTGCCCAAGTATAAGGAAAAAAAAAAAAGAACTTGAAATCTTCCTTAAAAAAGAGGCTGTTGTTTTTGTGACTGGTCTTCCTCCCACAGGAAAACCCTTTGCATATACTGTCTACATAGTAGAATGGAAGGGATCTATACAGAACTGAGAGGAGCTTCTGTAGTTCAGTCTCTAAATTTGGAAGCTAAGGGTTCAGAACTTTGGATCACAGGAGTTAATATGCAAATAAGGGTTATCCTGATCAAAACATACAGCAGAAATTTTTTGGATGAGATTTGCTTGCTCACATTAAGATTGCACTGGGTGATGGGTAGCAAGGCTGTTACCTATGAAAGATCTGAGGGGCTCAGACTTGTTTAGTATTCAGGTGATCTCAGCTCCTGTTTCAATGTCTGTTCTTATTTATCCTCACTAGATCTTTTCCATCACAGGCAGGAGAAACAGCACAGCTGGGCAAACCCATTCCTGGTGATTTGGCACAGACAGGTTTTCTTTCTGCTCACAAATTATCTCCAAATAGATTCTGCACTTGCAAGCCTGTTTGCTACTCTAAATTATTCACTGTAACCGTTTGCAAGCCAGTTTTGAACACTGGGAAGCAGGTAAACAATTCATGGCAACAGGAGCTCAATAATTTATTACCCATGCTCTGTACTAGGTGCCCTCAGCCATGGGCCTCTCTTTGTGCTCTCTGACTCATGGGTTTAACCTGTGCCTGGAGGAAACTTGCATAAAAACCACATAAATATGGTTTTAAATGGTTAGTAATGAATGCTTATGGATCTGCTTATGTGGTTTCATCATCTGATCTGTGGCTTTCTTTTGTTGTAGCCTTTAACTTAACACTGATCTTTCCTATATTAACTGCTTAGCAAGTTGTTCTAGGAACGACTTCTACAGACTTGAACATTTGCAAGTATGTTGAAAAATCACCATTGTCATTTTAATAACAGATTGCAGTTTCAGCGGTACTGTACACACTGGACTTTTAAAGTAATTAACATACTGTGTGTGGTTGAAAGGCAGAAAATAGAATTAAAATGGTCCCAGCACAAATATTTAGTGAGTCATGAAGAGCAGATCTACTCCACTCCTGTGCATATTCCTCAGCTTCAGAAACTGCCCTACAACCCCACTGTGCTTTCTTCCTACATTTCAATTTCTACGTGCTTTCATCCCAGACAGTTCTGTTCCACAATGTCTTTCAAAGGTATTTTCTTTCACTAATGTTCCTTAAAGGCAAATTCTAATACTTTGAAGCCCTCTGAGATTTTAGACCTTTCCCTCCATCCCACACTCTTTGCTAATGTTTGTTCACTTTGCTTGTGATGATGTGGAGTCAGTTCCCTTGCTTTGCTTCATCAAGCCTGGCCTATACAGGAACCTTCATTTTCTCACAGACTCAGTTTATTTCACTAATTGTTTGGAGTACTATTACTTTCACATCTATTGTTTGAAAAATTATCTGCTGCCTAAAGACTTCTCATATAAGTAGTAGAAGTGGTGTAATAAGATTTTGGAGAACTACTTGTGTAATGTTATGAAAGTTAAAAAAATGAGAGATTAATCAGACCCATCTGACACGTGTTGGAGTTTGTAAATTTGAATTTACTGAAAACTAATATCTTATAAGAAATGTGTGCTCTTGAGGATAAGAGTCTTGCCTTCTTTTAAGAAGGGCTAAGTGGTTTTCATTTGATGCTGGAAAAAGCTACCTTCTGTCTTTGTTTAAAGCATCAAGGGGAACTGGCATACTGATCACATTATGTCCCTAAGCCTAAATCAGATATTCCTGAAAAACAGGTGAAGAACTCCAAAGCCTGTAAGGTCACACCCTAATATTTAACAATGTAAATTCCACAGTACTGGTTTAAATTTTAAACCTTGAATTTTCAGAAACTCTTCTACATGTTTATGACTGTTAGTTGCAAGAACTCTTGATATTAATGTGCTTCATACATGATCATTTCCTTTGTGCCTCATACTGAATCCTGGATCCTAGCACCTCCTGTTTTGTGGCAGCACTGTGACAGCACAGGACAGAATTTCCTTTCCAGGCAGAAAATAACCATCAGACATTTTCCAATCAACAGTGTGTTTATTACCAGATTTCAATTTTGTTCAGGGTTCCAGATTTATGATGAAAGACAAAAAAGGACTACATTAGAAATTATAAATAGCATTCTGCCTGTCCTAGTTCAAGCCACTGGGGAAGAAGAAAACAGTGGCGTAACAATGACACATTGGAGTGTAGAGTTCCTCAATAGTCAGGTTTCTGCCAGATTTTCAAAAGCTTTAGCTGCTGCTAAAGTTTGTATCAGTAGCTACAATAAACAGGATGAACAGGCCCCTTCACTGATATAAGCTGGCATGTCCACAGCAGGGAAAATGTAGTGGTGCAGCTAAAGGCGGCTGGAGGCCTATTCTTACCGCAGGTCACCACCTTTCCTCTTGCACCTCTTCTCTCAGGGCCTGTTCCACATTTCATTGTGCTCACCATAGCAGTGGCATGGTACTGGAGGTTCCTAATTCATCATTTCAAGGAAAGGCTCCTACCAGCTGGACTAATTCCCCTTGGGCATTTTATCTCTCTACCATCTGGGCCTAACAGTGGCCTGTGGCACCTCCTGGCTGCTGCTGCTGCAGCAAAGCCCAGCTGTCCAGGAGAACTTCTGTGCTCTCCAGCCTGCCCAGCACTGCCTCCTTGCTTCAGAGAAGGCAGCCATGATACTGATCCAGCTGCACTAACCATTTTCCTTAGGAAAACACAGCTTTCTGCTCTTCAGGGCACGTGTGGTGGTTGCTGGCTGTGGCTTTTCCTCTATGTTTCCAAGCTCCTTAATGAATCACTGCTTTTTGGCACTGAAACAAAATAAACACATCGTTTTGGATGCCTTTGCCAAACGTATGTACACTTGGAGCAGGTTTTGAATGATAGAAAGCAAAAGGTTTAATGAAACGTGCAGGCTGCACAGTTAAAAGTTTCAGAAGAGACAGAAAATATGAAACTGAGGGTCACAACCGTGTCATCAGCCCCCAAATTGTTCAGATCGTGTGTCTTTTCTGGAACACACAGAGGGGACTTACTAGTAGTATATCCACTACAGCTCTCAACAGGAGGAAACAGTAATAGAAAGCAGCACAGGGGTGCAGGATCACTCATCAGCATGACGGTCAGATGCCAACATCTTTCTTTTCCCTTTCCCTTTCCTTTTCCCTTCCCCTTTCCATTTTTCTTTTCTGCTTATTAACCGATTCAATGTAACACATGGAAACAACATAGCACAGCAGAGTTTTGCACTGATGCTTCCTAGCCTATGAGAAGGGGAAAAGACATTCAACTTCAAGACATTCAATTTCAAAAAAAATTTTGGCAGGAGCACTGTATGAAGTTTCTCATTTGCTCAAGCCAGTGATGCTTGTGCACCTTGTTGTGCACTTTGACCCTTCTGAAGTGCATCAGCCTGCACATGACTTCAACATCCAATTGCTGACTTGAGTGAGAATTGAGAAAACGGTTTGAAAATGTTTGGAACCAGTGTTCTTCTAGTTCATCTCCATTCAATTGGATTTGAGAATGAATTCAAATGTATTGCTGGACTATAATTAGCTCTGAAGGGCAGAAGTCCACTGGCTCTTTTCCTTTTAAATGGCCAGCTGCAAAGACACTACCTTGAACAATATCCTGAATGCCAGCAAAATTTCAAACCTGGGCCCATGCCTGATTAACTGCCAAAAATCAGAATCATCTCTGCCTTCAGCAAATCAAACTCCTTTCCTATGAAGCTGGTTTACTGCAGAAATATCTGGACCAAAATGCAAGTTTCATCCTTCAGTTTCCTTTCCCGTATGTTTCTACTACTGTGGAAATGTGGACTTTTTTTTATCCTACTGGGAAAATGCATTTTTTCCACTCTCCCATGACTCAAGAACATCTGAAAGTTTCTCCCTCCAAACTGAAGAAAAAGAAGGGGGAAAAACTTCACCTTTTGGCAAAGATACAGATGGAAATTTTTGACTCAAAAGAGGATTTTCAAAATAAAATAAAAGAAGCATGTGAAAACAAGGGGTTATAATGGAAACTATTTTCATAGCCAGCTCTAAAGTAAGCACTGCTGTTCCAGAGACACATGGTACTGATGCAAACATTGGTTTGAAGCCAAAACCCCTAGCATGCTAGTGGAATCCGGAAGCACTACAACATTAAATACACCTCAAAATATATGTCAGACATCTCCTTGTGTCTGTTCCACTTATTCTTCACAGCGAGACACCGTACACTTAATTCATCGGTGGCTGCAGAGTTCAGAATAAAGAGCTGGTGGTGGAAGTTCTTTCCTGCACCACACTCACCGAACAGTCTTCTGGAAGACCTGAGCTTATTATTCCCATTTTGCAAATATTGAGCCAATATCCACTTTCCATCTGCAGCACTTACACAGAACTTATTATTACAGCATGTGAGCACCTCTTGCTGGTCCCAGGGAAGTGTTATTATCCCCAAGGTACCATTTTCACGTTTCATTTGGGGTGATGGGAGGAAGGGAGTGTGCTACAAAAGGTGTGAGGGCATCCTGCTCAGCTGCACTCCTCCTTGGCAGACTCTTTCTCCTATCTTTTGTCAGCCTCTTTCACTGCTACACAAAACTGCTACAAAGCAGTTTCCCTGGACCTGGACAGTTTTCTATCATGGAAAATCCCCTTTGTTTGCTCTGGTGAGACCCCCACCTGGATTACTGTGACTTACTCAGCACACGAAAGACGTGGACCTGTCTGAACAAGTCCAGAGGAGGGCCATGTAGATGATTAGAGGAATGGAGCCCCTCTCCTACGAATACAGGCTGAGAGAGCTGGGGTTATTCAAAAAAGGGAAAAGAGAAGAAGGTTCAGGGACCCTTATAGCATCTTCCAGTACATTAAATAGGGCCTACAAAGAGCTGAGAGGGACTTTTCACATGAGTATGTGGAGCTGGGACAAGGGGGGAATAGCCATTCCTTGAATCTGAAAGGAAGCAGGTTTTGATTCTATGTCAGGAAGAAATCCTTCATTGTAAGGGTGGTGAGACACGGGAAGAGGTAGTCTGGAGAGCTGGTACCTTAAATATGTTCCATCCCTGGACATATTTAAGGCTGGACAGAGCTCTGAGCCACCTGATCTAGGTGAAGATAGCCCTGCTCATTGCAGGTGTGTTGGACTAGATAACCTTTCAGAGGCCCCTTCCAGTTCAAACTATTCCATGGTTATTTTTGTACCTACCATGGTTACAGATGTGGTGCTTGGCCTGGATCTTTGCTGATCTGTAAGAAACAGCCAGTTACCAGTGTGCAAAACAAAGGCATAAAATGAGTCTCCTACTTTTGTGTAGACTGTCTTTCCTGCAGATTTGAGGCTTTTGCTCACAGTTCTTGCCTCTCAATGAAATGCAAACACTAATTGACATTTTTTCCAGGAGTAGGGCTGGTGGAGCATCCCCCTTTCCACCTGTATTCTCCAGAAGTTTAACAGGGAAGTGATGTCCCTTCGCTGCTGGCTCTGTCATGGTCTGGATGTCTGCAGAGACACACCAGCACTAGCAGAGCACTGACTGAGGCTGCTCCTTCTCTGCCTGTCTGGCCCCAGCTCCCCACAAGGCTCTTCATAAAGAGGATCCACAGGGCTCACAAAGAGCAGTCAGAGGCAAGCAAGCAGAGCTGCCAAAGCTCACAGCCTGCTCTGACGGGGATTCATAACACCTCCGGAATGGGAATGTGTTCTGAGGGCGTTGGCCTTGATGGCTGGGCCACGTGCTTTGGGTGGAAACGTCAGAGAGGTGTGACTGCTTCCAAGATACCATCAGGTCCAATTTCATGATAACATGCATACCATGCACCTCTCTCCCCTCCCAAGCACTTGTTTAGGGTTTTGGTTTGAATCTTCAGAATCAGCTGCTTTCATTCTCTTAATTGGAGCTGTCTTTGAAATAGGTTTTGCACACCACTAGTTTCTAAAGCCATCCTTCATGTTGGGGAACATATCATCCCTTTTTAACTTCCAAGTGTGCATGGCTGTGCATAGGGAGGGCTAAAAAGGCTCAGGTTTTGCACCCTTGCCAGTGTGCTGTAGCAGAATTCTGATCTGGTAACCTGCTAGCATCCCCCTGGTGAGGGCTGCTTTTACCAAGGCAGAAAGCCTGGTGAGCTTTGCTTCCAGCTCCTCCTGTATGCGTGGCATCTAGTCTTTACATGGTGATTGTATAAATCAAGTGTCAATCTGTGAGTCTCATTTTGCTATTTAAATCCTCGTGTGTCATTCATTGACTTGCTGGTGGCTGGGGAACCAGCATGCTTTAACCACGCTAGTCCTGGGGGTCTTTTTTGTCCTTTCTTTGTCCTGATTTATTTCAGGTTCATTCAGTTGCAAACCCACACACAAGGAAACTAAAACAATTATATTAAATAAGGCAGGAGTGGTTCTTGGGAAAAGTGATTTTACCAATACTAAACATCAATATTACACATTTTTTTCTCATTACTTTTTTAATACAGCAGATTGTTAATGCAGCACATTTAGTCAATTCAAATGAAAAAAAAAATCATTAAATTAAATTTCAGCAACATTAGAGCCAGACGAGCTGCAGGGGCAAAAATACAGAGACTTTTAAAGCTAATGTAAATGTAATATTATTGTTTTCAGCTACAATCCAATTAAACTGGGCTGACAGAAGAAATGCCCAGGAAGATAGCTTCTCTGTGAGGAAAATCTATTTTAAAAAAATAGTACATCAGACATTTTCATAGTTCTATGGCTCACTGAATTACATTCCAGTATAGAAACAGCAAAGCTGATGTGGGAGAGCCAGTAATAAGACCTTCACTGGTATGTCACCTACTGAGAGAAAAAGGACTTAATTTTACAGTATGTTTTGCAAGTATCTGACTGTAGAAAACATTAGCCCAAGATGATGCCTTGTGAAAGGAAGAAAATAAATATTTCTGAAAACATGACCTACCTGGGTGGCCCTCGTGGCCCCTTCCACCGTCCCTGGTACCACCGGAGCCAGGCAGCAATGCCAAACTCCCCCTAAAACTTCATGTGGGTGCAAGGAGCAGCACCATGCCATGCAGAAGTGCACTGCAAATGGCTTGTACTGGGCTCTCTGGATGGAAGACTTTCCATTGGTTGTGGGGTGTTACCCACAAAATCCAGACTGGCATTATTTTCTGTAAAGTCACTTGGAGAACTGTGTTGGTGGTGATAAAAGAAAGGTACCCTACATAAGATACTTACACCCACTCCATTTCTCTTTTTAAACAGTTACCCTTTCCAGAATACCTGAGACATTTCCTTGCACGTTAGCAGTGTGCCACAGTAAATAGTTGTTTCCCCCAAAATCAGTAAGCAGAAGTCTATATAAAGTCTCACCTACGCAGGTGATGGAGTAGGACGAGGGGCATGCTGAAGCATTCTCAAGCACAAATCCCACTCACTTAAACTACTAAAATACAACACAAGATGTCTTTAGAGTTTTCCCATGAACTGCACAGTAATTATGAACCACAACCTTGACTCACACATGGTGATAAAACCCAGCGCCAGTAAATCTGTGAATGTAGCTGGCAGTCATAAAGTAAATTATGTGGAGGTCAGGTCAATGGTCCCTTCTATGTTTATTCCTCTTATTTAATGGTCCATTGCTGGAGACAGAATGCTGAGAACTTTCAGAATGTTTTACAATGTATTTATGCAACCAAGAAGTGTGTCCTGTGCTTTCCATCCCCGTTATCCCGACATGCTGAACATAAATCAGAGTGCAGTATGCAGATTAACATTTGAGGAAAACACAGAGCACTTTTTAGGTTTTTTAATAATGTATACAGAGAAAAAAATGTCTTCCTCTCTAGAGTAGCCCTTAAGAGAGATTACCTTTTGGTTAAGGGACAAAATAGGGCCACCTTCATTTTGTGCAGCTGAATTTCACAAAAGCTCAATGTCCCAGCATGGGATATCTGGATCCAGGCAGACTTCCATTCAATTCAAGACAAAGTGTGGTTAAAATAACATTACATTGTCAGAGGTCAGATCTTTGCAGCTCAAGCCAATAAAAGTAATTTTTTTTAAAGGTGTGGAGACTTAACCCTTGTTCAGCACTCAGTACCAACTCCTGGCCTCACACGGCAGGTTGTGTTTAAGTAAAAAAAATTCATAATGTGAATGTATTTACAATTATGCATATATCCATGTATAGATGTGAAACAGATGTAAGTCAGTTGCATGCTGTCCCAGGTAAAAAACCACACATTTTCCTGCATGGTCAGCATCACTGAAAACCCTCTCAATGCACAGACATTGGTGTTAAACCATCCTATTAATCTCACAATATTTTTAGAAGTCTGAAGAGGAGTTCCAGCAGTGAGACTTCCTGCAGTTCAAACCCATGGACTGTAAGAGGTATAGAAAAGAAGACATATTAAAGATGTCTATTTACTAGTCTAATAGGAAAAAAAATCTGCTTTTTAAGGTATTTCATTATTAAACTAGTAGATGAAACATTTTATACAACTAGTAGTGTTAATAAACTAGCATGGTGCTAGTAACCTATTAAAATCTGGCATTTCCTTATGGTATGATAAATATTAGGTAGTTTAATAAATAATTTCGCCCATAAAATTAACTAATATGAGACAACTGGATCCACAATTCATGCTAGGCATTGTTTGCATAAGTTGTCTAGCAACATTGGTTAACTAATGGACCATAACACCTTAGTAGGGAAAACCCATATTTTCTGAAGTTCCTTTAGGATTGTGTGTTAATTTTTACACTGAAAGTAATTTGTCTGGCTGCAAACTATTCCAAATGACATGACATTACGTAGCCCTCAGGTTATTGCTTGCTAAAAGCTGAGTCAGTCTAAAGGACAAAAGACAATCCAGAATGTGGGGAAGGGTGACCTTCTCCACAGACAGAACATTTCCGTGCACACGACAGGAGTCTGCTGCCAACAACCTGGTACTGCACTGCCAAAATGAGTCATCATTCTGCTCCTCCTTGGTGCTGTTTCACTCAAGTCACTACAATGTATTTCACCGACAGTAAGTTTTGTACCTAATAAATGACAAACTTGCTGACGCGGTAAAGACCTCTAACGCTCAAGCACATGTGCAACGAAACAGCCCCATAGGAGCTCTGGGACTCCTTGTTTTCCCTGGAAAGGCATTTGATCAGCATTTGAACTGGCTCAAATACCATGCAAGGCCCTGGGCCATGTATTTTTCACATGCACAAAAAACCCTATCCCCATTATAATTGCAATCAAGCCTTCATGAAAGCTCTACTACCTACATCAGGCTATGCATTTTTAAAGAAGAGATGTGTCAATATAATTGACAAGCTATAAAATAGCAGAAGAGAAAGCAAACATTGTCTGTCCTTAGTTATAAAATCCATCTCTTCCAGGAAGCTTCCAAGTTTTGAGAGTTACAACGAAGTTCCATGTGCTCCACCTTATCCAATTCTCTTCCTTGTGCATTTTTATTGACTCTTAGAAAGCTGGCATGTTTTATCACATTAGAATTCAATGTAAGAAACCTGATCACATGCTCATGCTTCAGTGCTCAGTGGTTATTAGAATAATCTGCAGGAAACAGCACCACAATAGGGCATTGTTTGTAAATGTGAGCAAAAGGTTACAAGAAAATCCTGCTCCCAGAGCTGACTCCTTGACTCCCATTCCCCTTGCTATGAAGAATGCACATTGTGTGTGGTGGCTGTTTCCATCATGGTCAGTCTCTTCTGCATGCCAGGAGAGAAGAAGGTACAGCAAGAGCACATTTATCCTGAGAACACGGATTAGGTGGAACAGTGTGCTCAGAGGGAGGTGACCAGCTATGGCATAAAGCAAACCTCAGGCTCCTCCTCACTGCAATATTTGAGTACCCCACAGTACTCAGCAAACGGATCTGCAACAGGCATAATATAGAAACAACTTTGTGAAAAATTATTTCCTTTAACTGAAATTTGCTTGGATCCACAAACTCTCAGTTCCACACTCCTCAACCCCCTCCTTCATTGCTGCCCAGCCACACAGACACCAGAATGACCTGTACACTGAAGCTTTCCTCATTAGTAACTAAACATCTCCCTGGGAGTACCACCACAGCTGTTGGCACCACAGCAGTGCCCTGCTAGCACTCACACTGGTGAAGAAATAGTGCCCAGTCCCTTTTGAAGAGTCACAGAGAGTTCTGAAGACTTTTCTTGTTCCTTGTTTTCAAGTGACATGGGGCTGTCCAAAGAAGGCTTGTTTGCGGAAAAAGTTTATTCTCTCCCCTAGGATATTCATTCCCAAGGGATGAGCTTAGATATGACAGTGCTGGGTAGTGAGGCTGTCTGTCATCTCTGTCACAGGGGCTCTATTTCCAGCCTAAATCCCACACAACAGCATTTAGATGGAAAGACACTTTCTGTCCATCCATGCGATATCTTGGGTAGGACACAGAACAGTTTAGGGGGTGCTTCTTGACTCAGTATTGTTTTCTGCTTGAAGGGATTAATTCCTGCTTCTCTAACTTCCCAGTGACAGAAATAACCTGATCTTTTTGCTGGTATAGTACCAGTATTTGAGGAGTTTCATCCTGCCAGCTGGGATTAGGGGGAAATACTTGTCGTGTTTTCACAAGGAGGATAAAGTAGTTAGCATAGTGGCATAAAGCTGGGCTCTTGTTTCTAGTTGTTCTTCTTCCAAAAAAAAACCCCAAAAAACCCCCAATAATTTCTGCATTTTTAGTAGGTACAGAGAGGGACAGATGAGGGCCCTCATCAGCAGGCTGTATTATCATATACATATGATATATACATACATACTTATATATATATACATACACACATACTTACATATTTAAGGCCTAATGAACTGCTTGTTATTTTAGGCACTGTGGAGTTTGCAGACACTGTCTGCATGCTCCAACAACAGCATTCACCCTCACCACAACCCACTCTGCTGCTTCCAGTTCGTTTGTCTCAGGAGGCCTCTTCTGGCAGGGGTGCCCTGTGGTGTAAGATTCTTAGCTGCCACACAAAGAATGACATCAAAAATGGAAGGGCATGATTTAAACAACTTGATTAAAAAAAAAAAAAAGTTAAAAAAAATGTTCTGTCTCTGGAGTACACAGGAGAAAGCCACAGCACTTGCACAAAGCAATGGTAATAAGACTGGAAAGTGTTGCTTTGCAAGAGCAGCACCAGTAAACTAAAAGTCAGGTTTAGCTGGTGAAACCGTCCTGCTAGTTCTAACACCCAGGCAGTGTTTAACCATGGTCTTCTCTGCAGATGTGTAAGAGTTCCAGCCACATTGCCAGGCTGACAGCAACACTTAGAAAGAAGGATGGTGCCTGATTTCAGAGATGCTGTAATAATGCCAGAATCTGCCCCTCCGTTGGTGTGAGTGGATATAAATGACTTAATTGGCTCTGGCTTACCCCTGCCTGCCCCTCTCTCACCAGTACTCACTACCTGAAAGGAACATGAGTTAATGCTTTGTACAGGATCTCTGGCTGCTGCTGACTCTGGGGCAATGAGAAAGAATTAAACATCTTTCCTTTAACTACCTGTGCACTGAAAAGCAGTATAATGGGCATCATGTCAACAAGGTTTTCTGGTGCTGAGAAGGCAGGATAGCCAAGGCTTGTGTGTGCCAGCGATGCTGGATGTGTCCTACAGGTGGCAATTAAGGCAGAAGCAGCAAGACCCAATGGAAACAAAACCTTTATTGAAACTGGAAGGAGAAGTTCTGAGTGTTGATTAGGAAACATCCTGCTGGAGGCTTTCTAACACCTAGGACCCCTCATCTGCAGCCCTCTTAGCAGTCTGTCTGACATAAGTTGTGCAATATTGTTTTTTACTTGTGCTACTTTGCAGTCACCTTCCTTTTTGAAATTTCAAACAGATTCAGCATCATCAATGACCAATATTTTAATCTGATATAGATACACACGGACATGTTAGTGTAGACATGTATTGTTGTTGCCAACAATATACCTCTACAGAGAGATCTTTGTGATATTTATTCATAAATGGGAGCTAGGAGGTCAAAATTAGTATTTTCCAGTAAGAAACAATGGAACAATATGTAGTATTATTATGGCTAGAAAGCTGCAAAGGGAATTTTTGGGTTAGGTACAAAGGAGATTCAGAATTACAAAATTTTCTTTTACAGTCACTCAGAGTACATCGTTGCAAGGCTTCCTGAACCCTCCTCATATCTTTGTGTTTCAAGGAAGGCATGGGACACAAAAGCTTCCTTAGTATCCCAGAAGCAGTCACTCCAGTGCTCCAACTAGAGCAGGACAGCACCTTTCCATGTTGCAAATACATGTAAGAGTGTCTCGGCTCTCAGACAGAGCTCATCAGCTGCACGTATGCTTCCAGCATAATGCTATTATGCAAGTGTTTTTGAAAATCACTGTCTCTCAACACTGAGCCTCCCAATATGTAACTATGATCTAATGAGTCTTGTCCCTGATTATACGGCCTTTCCTTTCCTTTGCCCATACTGAATGCATTTGTTTCTTGCCTAATCATAAATCCCTATTTTCTTGCTAGTCAAGGCCAGTGGCACCACGCAGCTGGAGCAAAGGACCAGTTCTTGCTGGATACCTCCTGAATCACACCTGATGAGTGACAACAATTCCCAAAATACACTTGTATTTTGAAGCCTGGCATTTGGGCACAGAAGAACCCATCTGATACGCAGCATATAGGTTTTGACTCATTTTAGGTTCTATAAATCAGAACCAAGCCAAGCATCTTCTCATGCAGCAAGACATATGTATGAACTATTTCCCTCAAACCTGTTTTTCCTCTAACCCATGTTAATTGAAATTATTTGTATTCAATCTCTTAATTCTTTCTGGCTCAGTCTCTGTATCATCTGTTTCACATTTTTGCTTGGGACTGATGTCAAACTCACTAGCTAATGCTTAGGATTCTACCTCATTTACTCTCTTTAAAAATTGTTGCAAGGAAGATTAATTATTATTTCTTCAAAAGCATGCAGTTCTCTCACAAGAGACCAAGGGGATACATTGTGAACCTTACCTGGATAACTTCAGAATGTTCCTGAGCACAGGCAACTCATTGCCTTCCCAAACCACAAACAGAAGGCCAGAAAGCCGTGCCAGCTCCATCTCTGGGCTACAAAAAAAACGTCAGCTCTGTGCCTCCATGTGGCCAACTGTTTGCAGCTCTTTTGCAGCGCTCTTCCTACTCACCACTACTATAGACTAACACACATTGCAGCAGGCTGGGTCCTCCCTGCCTCCCTACCGTACTTGCATCCCTCCTATACATACAGGAAAGATGCACCTAGCCCAGGATTCCATCTCTGAGAGTCTCTAAGCACTGCAAACTCTCCACAGGGTCCATGCAGTGGCTGAATGTCACCCCTGCAATCAGTCCTCCACAGGCTGAGGAGTGCGTTGGTGTGCTTGGGAATCATCTTTGTTCCTTTGTGTTTGCAATGTCTCTTGACCTGCATAAAGCACGTGATGCAGCCATCCATAAATACTGTGAGAACACAGCTTGTTCTATAAATGAACACATAATGGAATTTGATTTAGTATAATGAAATAGGAGGAAAATATTGGGAGCAAAGTGGAAATGTTGATATGCTTAAGAATGGTAAATATCTTGGACTAGTCACTTTTGACAGAGTAAAAGCTGAAATAGGTTAGGGGTGACTTCTCACTTATGGGAAGTCCTTTCATACCTATGCAAAGGATCTCTAATTTCTCACATTTGGGTCCAGCTGATGTTACCAGGGAGTTGGCAAGCAGGCAAATAATGGAGCCCATGAAAATTTCCTTCACTTTTTCCCTTGGCTGAGAAGCAGCCCAGTTTGATACAAGTAAGTGTTTTCTTATGTTTCTGCTCCTAGAAACCAAGCTACTGTTAATATCCCCCTTAATATCTACTCTACTCCCCCTTCCAAAGAGTATGAGACAGCCAATGGGTGATCCCTGTTGGAAGCAATCTAAATCAGCATTGCATACACTGAATTGACTCAGAAGACTCAGAAAAACCCTGGATTTGAGCACAGCAACCTACTTTCATGGCATCAGTTGCAGAACTGGAGCTCTGGTGCACAGTGCATAGCAAGATAAAGAGAAGTACAGAACGTAAGCACTCCAAATTCCTCTGCAAAGCCATGGGAAAGCTTTATGGTTGCCAAGCTACTAATATCATCAAAATACCTTTTTTTTTTCCCTTTTTCATTCTGTCTGTAACACACTGTGAAAATAGGAAGAAGGAAAAAAATAAAATAAAAAAATAAAAATAAACCCATCATGCAGATTCAAACAGAGCATGCAGACCAGCATGAGAATGTAAAAGTGAAGGGGACCATAGGAGCTATGGGGACCAATCCAACTTGGTAGCAGGCAATAGATGCTTTGCACATGAAGCACCACTTTAGCATCCCGTGGACACTTATGTGCTTTCCTGAGAAGCTGTAAAAGGCAAAGGTGTAAAAGTGTGGCATGCCAGAAGCAGAGAAAAGAAAGCCTGAGGTCACACAACTCCATCCACCATATGCTGGGGAGTTTATTTGTGGTGCTTTCCAGGCGAGCACATATCCTCTGTCACGGTGGCACCCCCTTCTCCGTTAGCAGTCTGATTAGCTGCATGAGTTGCACTTATTGCCCTGGAGGAAAAGCTTAAAGGCAGAGCAGAGGAAAAGGAGATCCTGGCAAGAGGCAACAATGACACAAAAGTGTAGTTAAATGCTGATCTTGGAAGGATTTTGACTACTGCCATCACCTTGCTCACCCTGAGGGTGCTCCTGTGAAATGGATGTACAACCTATCTGCGTCTGAAAAGACGCACACAAACTTTAACACTTGGGAGCCATCTGCTTTACAAGGGGAAAAAAAGTTGAATTTGCCCTCAGAATTTCAAATTTTACTTAAAAAGCTCAAAGAAGTCCAGCTGCGATTGCAAGCAGTGATGAAGAAACTTATGGCAATCTTGTCCCCAAATTTGCAAGCCATTCTGCAAAGCAGCTTACAGTGTTTCTCTGTCACAACAGGCAATGGGACTAGGGAGAAGCAGACTTCAAGACTTGACTGATGCACAACACAGCATTACAAGTGCAGTGGAAAAACACTGCCCTCAGAAAAGCGTTCTGAAACCATAGCTGCACAAACTGCCCCATGGCTTATGTGGCATATCACTGGCTCCTTCACCTGCAGAGCAGAGTAAAGCAGTACACAGGCTACCACCTGAGAGAGGAAGGGAAGTCCACAATCATCCTCCTTCATCCTCCCTGGAAGAAGGTAACATCCTGGGAAATAACACTGGCTCTACCCTTTCTCCTCCAGCAGCTCAAAACAAGACTCTAATGGTGCTGAGTAGTGTGAGTCTACTTTGCCAGTTTTGTACCTTCCTGCTCTTCTTTGCAGTCAGGTTTCCTGAGATACAGTACAAGAGAATATACACAACACTTAAGAGAACTTGAGGGTTTGCAAATGTGACAGAAATTTGTGTGAAAATTAAGAGCTTTGTGTAGGGCTACTTCATCTCCTCTAGTATTTGAGTTAAAGAATTGTCTTGGGGTGACAACACCCAGAGCTAAAACAAGGAACATAGATAGATATTACATTATCTTGAGGACAATAAGATAATATAATGAACTGCTTGTCACCCTTAGATGTTGCAAAGTAAATTGTTCATCTTCAGGGACCTCAAAATCTTGCTCAAGACTTCATCACATTAACTTTTGATTCCCACATGTAGGTAAAAAAAGTCGTTTTTCCTCAGTACCTAGACTATCTAACCTCAGGAACTGCCAAGATGCCCTCACACGGCACTGTGTAACCTTCTCCAGCTTCTAAACAAGACAGGTAATTCATCAAGGTAGATGGCACCTCCAAAACTGTGAGAAAGGGTAGGCTTTGAGACCTGTTTGCATCACAGTGCTGAAAGATCCTCCAGCTCGAAGTAGAACAGCTGTGTCCTGAGCTGAATGCTGTGCAGGTGTAAGACCCTGCACCCCATCTAAGCCCAGCTGGCTCACCAGTCAGGGCCCAGCCCCCTGTGCTGATGTGACTGTGCTGTCTAGGGGCTCAGATTAATGTCTGCTGGGCAAAAGGCACCACAGCATATCAATGTGCTCAGAGCTGCCTCAAGGAGCTCCGTTCACCTAGAGCAGACATGGCCTTCATGGGGTCTCAAGGGAGGGAACAAACAAACAAAAAATCCCATTGCCGAGTTTTGTAGGAAAACTGAGAGAAGCAGACTCTACCATGGCATCCCATTTCCCTTTCTAACCCCAAAGCCATCGCTGTTCCTGAATTCTGTGGTGCTTTATGCCTCTTGAAGCCGCTCACGCCAAAGTAAACAGCTACTTCAACCTCTTGCGGGCGCCTTAAGCTGTTTTGGAGGAAATGCATGTTTATGCCTTACAGAAGGCATATAATACATTACAATCACTGTGCTGAGCGATACAAACTGGAGAATTTAAAAGTTATGTTTGGCAACCTGCCCTTACTGTGCTCTAATTATTCCTTAATATCCCAATTTAAGGGCAGCATATTGGCCCCATTTATAAATTGTCAGGCTTTTATGAGTTTGTGTCATAGAATTAATGTTAAACAGTTTTCAGATTCTTTATTGAAAACTGCTGATTGTGTATTGCCTGACAAAGCAAAATGTCTCCATTAGAATAATGATTTATTGTAAATATGGTAGTATTAAGGCTGACTATTCTGGATGTTAAAAATGCATGGAAAAAATCCATTGTAAAAAGTGTTATGTGAGCTGTCATAATTTGTCAGTTTAATATCTTTTTCATTTGCATTTCTTTTTAAAATGCCAAGAGCAATTAAACCTTATCTCACCAGCAGAAGTTGCCAAATTTCACTTGAAATTAAACCAGAATAATGTGTCATGTTAGTTATTTTAATAATATTAAACAATAAAAACAGAAACAGAAAAGAGAATAAAAAGGAGCCATATATCAACTGCAGCTATAAAAAAAAAGCAGCTAAAATATATAGCCTGTTTCTGTGATAAAATCACAGTCATGAACTCTATAGGCTTCTTCCATCAACAAACCATTTTCCCTGATACTAAGGCCATAGCAAAGTCTTGCTGAACTATGATTTAAATGTCAATAAACAGCTCCCAGCAGCACAAATTTTATGCCTGAGATTGCCATATTTTCAGTTCATCTCCCCACATGGTTTCCAGACAAGCCTCCATAATGAAGTACCCCTTGTTTTTTGGACTGACTCAAGTCCCAGTGAGAAAGACAGAAGGGACTTGTGAGTCAGCAGGAGCTGGAGCTAGGACGAATTGATCACAACTTTGTCTCCTGTGGAAATACCAGCTGCTGTCATATTTGTGTTGGAACTACACTGTGCATGCCTTCTAGCAATGGTCAAGTCATGGGTGCGAAAATTGTTTCTGGGATTGTCTCCCACTGTGCCTGCCTCTCTACAGAGACAAAGAGTTGCCTTTATGTTGCTATGAAATACTATGTTGCTTTTCAGAAATATCTTTAAAGGGGGATTCCCATACAATATGTTGCAAAATAAGCAATCTCTGATAGTTGCATTACAGGAAAGATGTTGTGTAGAAAACTAAGATTAAGTGAATAGTTGGCCTTGGCCAAATCATTTTCCCCTAGCCCTTTGCTTTATTTGAAACCTGGACACTAAGAGGGACCTAATTCTTCACTCAAGTCCACTATTTGACTCATACATTTCCAGCAACTCAGTACCTCATTGCTGACAAGTCTGGGTTAAGTTTGTCTCCTCTGGGATGAAAGCAGACAAATCACCCCCACTTGTCTGCTCTGCAAGAAGTCCTTGTGCTGGTACCTCTGCCCCCATGGATTGCTTGGAGAGGATGCTTCTGTACAGGTATCAGTACCAACCACAGCAGCCTCCATCTCCCAGTAACTGCAGTAAAGGTGATGGATTTCTTTGAATGGATATGGCTACTTCCTTCTTCTTGAATCTCCAGCAGCGAATGGAGACATTCCTTCTGGTGTTGAGCTGTCAAGCACACAACTCCGTGGGTGTAGGTAACAAA
>NC_031770.1:52021608-52180726 GCF_001522545.3 Parus major | reverse complement strand
CCAGTCTTCTCCAACACCCTGCCCCTCCAGTCTTCTCCAACACCCTGCCTCTCCAGTCTTCTCCAACACCCTGCCTCTCCACAGGGCACCGGCTGGGGACACCCACTTTGGCCTGGGGACCTTCATGCTCCCCCAGGGACTGCTGGGCCCCGCTTGCCAGCAAGAGTGATTAGAGACAAACTCAGCAGTTTTATTCAGGATTTACTTCTGTCTGCTGAGAGAAGGTTGCTAGGTACTCTTATAGTCCTAAGCTACTTATATTTTCCAATTATACTTCAGGAAGAAGTCTTGTAAATGTTTTATGTGAAAATATAAAAAAAATGCTTAAAATAGTGAGACAAAGGGAAAAAAATAGAGGAAGGGAGGATTTTTTGGTAAAATTCCATCCAGTCTACTTTTTGAGCCCAAAGAAATACCCCTGCAAACCACCCCACTATTAGGTATCACATATCACATAAAAGATTCTCTGTCAGAGACAATGAATGATGATGAAAGAGCAGCAGACTATATCCTATTTATCAGCCACCACCTCTTTGGTCACGCAATCTTGTTTGCCCCTTGCCACACACTTCCAGCCCCCTCAGTCTGGAGCATTTGAAACCTCTCGAACACAGGCTGCTTTTCTTGGAACAATTTTTGCCAGTGCTTCTTAATACAACCTTTCCTTGTCTGGACTGATTTCTTATCCTGTCAGAATAACTGGCCACTGCAATTTTGGTTTCATCCGTGCTAGAAATTATAGGGAAGTGCTGCCTCTCAAACTAGGATTACTGCTTCTGTACATGACACTTGCTTTTTCACCATAGGTGGCAGTGATGATCCAAAGTGCATAAAAGGGGGGGTGAAGGCAGCTTGCCAAAAATGCCACACAACCAGAAGATGCAAACCTAGGGCATGAATTCAGAACCTGATGGTTTGATGCCTTCCAGCTTTTACCAGAAAAAATAATCAGAAATTATTAGTAAGTAAAATCAGTGTTACACCATCTCTCCAAACCAGCTAGAGCTCATGCTGATTCTCCATAAGAAGCACTGCAGCAACTGGAATCATTGCTTAAAATACCATGAGTGTGTGTCAGCACAGTGGAACCACAGCATTTCTAGCTAAAGAGAGCCATTTTCAGCAGGGTGGGTGGACTATCTCCACATTATAACATGCTCCATCATTTTAGTGCTACACAGCATTTGGCTACCTCTAGTGCAAGTTCCTGTATAGTCGTTCTATGTGCTATGTGTACAGAGAC
Organism: Parus major; assembly: GCF_001522545.3. Classification (NCBI taxonomy): domain Eukaryota; kingdom Metazoa; phylum Chordata; class Aves; order Passeriformes; family Paridae; genus Parus; species Parus major. Next base: position 52,179,483 of record NC_031770.1, on the reverse strand, counting down.
TCGAAAATAACATAGGGAACAGCAACATCACAAAGAAGTTTAATCCTCACAGAAATGTTTTCCAAGGTCATGGATTTGTAAGCACTCTGTTCCAACTTCTGAGTAAAGGGGTATAAGCCATGTATATTATTCTAAAATTATAACAAGAAATTCAATTTTCTAACAGTGACCTGTGATACACTAGAGTGTTCACTTCAGCTGGGGTCATGGGTGACAACAGAATTCATATTGGAATACACTATGTAGTATAAAGGAGTTACTTATTACTTTTTATTTTATTATCCATGAGCTAACAATTTTGTGATCTACACAACATGGCAAATGGACCCAATAAAAGAAACATGGCTTCATAGATAGCACCCTTTACATAGGAGTGGGACAGAAAAAGGAGGTGCAGTCGTCCGCTCTAAAAACACCTTCACACTTGGGGAGAACATGGACAAAGTACCATCAAAGATCAAAACAGAAGCTGCCAAAGGATGTGACTGATTTTGCTGCTGGAGTTGGGAATTGTCTCAAGGGCTCACAAACCTGTAGTGACACTGCCACTGTCTCCATTGCAAGTGGTTTTGTGTTAATGGCTTTCCAAATTCACAGGGACAATTCAGACGAGCTTAAGCCTTAGACAGACAAAGGGTTTCAGAGCCCTTCATGGGCAACAAATGAACCTTACAACTCACTGAGATTGTTATTTACCCTAGTTCTGCACACAGATCAGCTCAGCTACGTTAGAGGTTTTTGAACACCATGAACTGATGAGAAATCAGGATCATAAACTGAAATCCTCCTCCAAGTTTTATTCTTCTGTCTGGGTTTTTTCCCCTCCTCTGTGTTTTAGAAAAATACACCCTGTTTGCCTCAGAATCAGGTAAGACATAACACAGTATCTGTAAGGTCAAATCATCAAGCAGCATTCAATCCCAGCAGTCTTATATTTAAATAATGCTAAGTCCTATTGACATACGGAAAGTCAAAAATGACCAGTTACTTCAAAAGCAAGGGAATTTCCATCTGCAAACAGTTTCCTCTGTCTCTTACCCTTCCTGTGAACACATGATGTCATGCAGAAGGCTAAATTGACCACTTGCTACCCTCCCCATCCCACAGCTTTGCAGGCCTTGGAGTTAAAGTCTCACCTCAATGGAAAGCTCTAAGTATTAGCCTAGGTCAAATATAAAGTTTGATGTTGCTGCTGGGTATTCCTCAGAGATAGGCTGTACAACAGACAAAACCTCCAGTCCCTTTAAAACACATTTTTTACTTGAAGGCATAGCCTGCAGCCACAGCTGCAGAACCTACATAATTCAGGGTAACAATTAACCACAGCTAGCTCATTACTGCTAAAATAATAATCCAAGTGCAAAGAAGTCATATAAATCCCCAAGAAACATGAAACAAGGCCTCCTGGTTTTGTTCACTACTGGTATGGTATGCATGACACAGGACCTCATCATGGTACCATTCACCCCCATGAGATTCCTCCCCCAAGCCTCTGGCACATCACACTGGCATTCTTCTTGGTAAGAATGAGTGTGTAAGACTTGTCTGTTTTAAGGTGAGATGTCTTCCTGAGCAGGACACAGCTGACTAGGAGCTCTGGGGGTAGGGATGTTGCTGATCTCACTCCTTAAAGGAAATCCCCTCTAAAAATGCATCATTTAGGGGCACTTCTGTTTCCACACCTTCTTTCTTCCTGCTTCTGTAAGTTCCTTGCTGCTTTTATATTTTGCTTTCCCCTGCCTTCTCCCCTGCCAAGTTATTTCCAAACCTTCCTATATTTTAAAAATGAGTTTTGTTACCTCACTGCTGTCTCCAGGCTTGATGTGTTTGGCCCAAAGTAGATGTGTGCAGCAAAGCTGGAGCCCAGGACCTGCCAGTGGAGGCTGCTGGCTTCCCTGCTCTGCCCAGAGCAGCAGGCAGCCTTGCAGCTGAATGAATACCTGCAGATAGCCTGTCACAAACAGCTGATGCCAAAATAGGCAAAAAATACGACTAGAACTGTCCTGTTGTGCCCTACACAGATGGATGAATATTTTATTGTTATTCCAGGAAAGGCTTTTAAAAGAACACATGAGACAACAATTATGTGGAGCTGTCTCAGCACACAGAATAAAAATAAAAGCAATCTAACGCTTAAAAGGAATGACTTTTAAAATTGTTTTTTAAACAATTGTTTAAAAATTTTTAAACATTGTTTCTAAACCCCACAAAATGGCATCAACCATAACAGCTTAAAGTGTACACAGGTGACCTATTAGTAACACTGATCTTTTTAAATGACAGTTTTGGCCAGAAAATAATGTTAATGATGGCAGAGGAGAAGGGAGATGAATTACAGAGATATTTCTGTTATGTGGAGCAGAAGATGGAGTTTTGCCCAACAATTATCCATGGTCTGACTTTGAAAGTCTCTTCAGCAGCATGATGAGTTTAATAACAGAGGCCTGATTCACTGACACTGATACCAAATTGTTATTTCTAACACTCAGTAGCTAAAACACTCAGCTTTGCTAATATTCCGCAGTTCTGTATTGCCAGAAATAGCATCTCTCCAGGAAGGATTTGGGCAGGTATCCAGTTTATATACATCAGAGTGTTTACATTTTAGTTGTCAGACTGCTGAAGAACAAATTAATCAGGCAGTTGAGCTTAGGGATGCAAATAATCCTGCTGCTCTCTGATCTCTTAAGTGCCCAGATGACACCACAAGGGTTTTCAAAGGTGCTCTCCCATCCCTGTAGATGTCAGGGGGACAGGCCAGACACAGAGAGGTATTCAGCTGCACAGTCCCCACACTGGCATCCCAGTTAGGGATCAAAAGCCCTAAACATTCCCCTACAGACCCAGCTGTTTACCCAGTTTACCCAGCACCCTGCAGGCTCTTTGGAAATGGATGTGTTCCGTATAGCACTCAAAGTATGGAAGTGGCTGGACTCTTAGAAGAGCTGCCTGGAGAAGGGAATGTGTCCACACCACCCGTGGGGCTGAAGCCTGCTGGGGGATTGGAGCAAGCTGACCACAGGCAGCAGGAAGATCAATGGTAACCGTGAAAGAAACTGGATCACAGCCTTACCCTCTGCCATAGTGTCTGCAATATGGCTTAGCTCCACATGTTGTTGGGTTGGTTTGGGGCTTTTTTTCCCTTTTTTTCTTTTTTTTTTTTTTTTCAATTAGATTTTAGTTATTGTCTGAAAGGATTCTTTAAACCAATTCCAATGGTATATAGGTAGTTTTATAAACATGGAAAGCATCAGTCATTGTTTCCACATGAGAAAAAATACCTCGAGTTATTCAGAAAACTAATGTTATAAGAAGCTTTGAGAATAGCTGGCAAGTTGTACAGACATCAAGCCTTACTTATTTTAATTTTTTGCAGGTAGTAACCAAACTGGTTTCTTCCTTAGGACAAAAATCTCCAAACCAAACCAAACCAACAAAAAAAACCAACAAATCAAACCAAACCAACAAACAGAAAAAAAACAAACAAAAAAACCCAACACCCTACACAGAGGAAAATCTGTTTCTATGGTTTTCAGACACTAGCTTCCCTCTTCATCCCCCCTAAAACTGGCCTTTAAAATAAATGTGACTCATTCCAGAACAGATACTTATAGTTGGGTTCAAGTGGTATCTCTGTCAAGACTTCAATAGTATTAGTTGTTGATGCTGAGGAGTGTAAAAACCTGGAGGAATTACCAGCTTTGCCTGCCAGGATATCTCTTGCCCACAGGCATTCTGTGTTGGAGAGCAGGGATCCTTCTCCTCCAGCAGAAAATTCTGCCTCGTCATGCAATATCAAACACAAGTCATTATCATTTATTATGTTAAGGCTTCTTAAAAGCTAGCCAAAGCACCAAGTGCAAAGAGTATTGCTAATCTTATTTATTTCTAAAAAAAGAACATTTTACTAGGACAATGTCAGGTTTCTTAAATGCTGGCAATGTAATTTTCCATGATGTTACATTTTATATTCTAGAAAAACTTTTTTTTTTGGTCTTGGACTTTATAGAAATAAAGGCAGCAAAACCCTTTTTTCTGTTTGTCACAGAAGTTTATAACGATACATGTGAGATGAGAATGACCTGGACAGCTTAGCAGACATAAGCAATAGTTTTTCTTCTACTATTAAAAAAAAAAATTCAAAACACCCACAACCCCCAGAAAAATCACTGAAAGCTACCATTGAATAATCTTTGCCACACACTGTAGAGGTGATTGTCACTTTTAAGGTCAACATTAGACAAATCTGATGATCTGAGCAGGTTTCAAAGGGCACTGAATCTACTGCAGATTGTGTCTCCTAATATGTATTACACTAGTACCAATAAATCTGTGAGATCTCAACACATTCAAGTTTCACGGCAGTCAAAGCAGATTGCAAAATAGCTGTCCCAAAAAGCTCTCTTTTATTCTCTGCCTTGTGATACAAGGTAATGCAAAAGGGAAATGCAAATAATGCATTTCATCACCGATGTAATGATGTGTGTGCCTCCTTAGAAACCGTGAAGTGCATTATTTGGGATGAAAATGCATGATCTGAAGTTGGAACATCAAAGAAAATAAAAAGTGCAAATATATTCAATATTTTATGTACTAAATATGAAAGAGAGTAAGGCATTATACGGAGAAAACAGAACCAGCTTAAAATAAGACAGATGAGAGCTAACCATTATCTACTTTTTGTTCGCTTTATTAGTTACCTATCCACACCTATTTCAAACTGCGAGAGATATTTCTCTCTGAAGTACACTCATTTTCCCTTCCTGCCACATTTTCTGCATATAGCTTCCAAAATAACACTGAATACCTTAAAAAGGCAGATCCTACATTACAGTTTAGCTTCACATTTCCAGGAAACAGACTTAGAGCAGAAAAAACCAGACTGTTAAGGGGTTAACAACTTAAGCGTGTCACATTTTAGACATAAAAATTTGCTTTAATAAAGGACATTTAAAAGGAAGAAGCCACAGAGGCTAAAGAAACACATCTCCTGCAGCAAGAGAGAGAGGATACAAACGAACCCCGTAGCTCCACTAAGAATGAAGATCTGTTTTATTTCACTTACCGGTATTATCCATTATTCCCTCTCGGTATTCAAAAAGCACAGATCCCAAGAAAAGCAGCCGGTACAGTCTCAGGCTCGATAATGAAGCTGGCTGCCCTTCTCCTGGTTATTAGACCTTGCTGGCAGTCAGAGCATACTTCATGTACTGACTGCAGTAGACATCACCAGGAAATTTATATCTCCAAGGATGACAAACAGCCATTAGCTCCATTATAGGCTGATTAAGATTGTGTGAGCCTATCAAGTAGATACTTAAATCCCCCAGGGTTTTACATCTATGGGGGGAAAACAAAAGAACTCCCAGCCCATAATACTGAATATTTGTTTCTGAAAAGTAAAAGTAATGCTGATGAGGAGAGGTTTAATGGGTAGGAGGGCAAAACCTTAAATACAGAAGGGATATATTACCGAGGAAAGGGCTGTTATTTATCAGTGACGCAACAGAAAAAGTTTTAGGGAGAGAAAAAGAGGGGGAGGAATCTGTGGCTGAGAAAGTGTCGGGTTAGGCTACAATTTGCAGACATTAGCTTTGGCTAATGTGTTTTAAATCCTGCAAGTTCTGCACCTGATGTTCTCTACATCAGGTGTTCTCCTTTTTGTGAGAAACAGAGCAGATGTGCTTGTCTGTGAATGCATACCAATATATTAATTGCCTGGAAACATACATTATTATAGCGATCATAGCTGAATGTAAAGAAAGGGTAAAGAGTAACTACAGGGCTTTACTTTTAAAGTCAAAGTGAAAACCACTGGATTCTGGAGGGATTTGGCTCAACAAAATCTGAGTGACATGCTGAAATGAAGAGGTATTAATTCTAAATTTTCCGTATCACCTGAGACTATGAAGCGCAGGCTTTTCCCCCACAGACATAAACAAACAAACAAATCCAGTACAGACTCATAAAAATTTCCATGTACCAGGATATTAGGGTTCTATCCCACATTTTGGCACAGATTTGCTGTGTAACCCTACACCAGGCATTTTGTGCCACAGCATTTGTTCAGTGGTGACAGGGGCTCCATTACACACATGGCCTTTGGTGAAAGAGACTGTCAAAAAGTACTGGCACTACATCAATGCTGCACAGTATTTTCTCAGTATTTGTACCTTCCATTAGATAATTCACTCCAATCCTCTTTATTGCAATGGAGAAGGAATACAGGTTTTTTATGTGTCCATTAGATTGACCCTCTGCCTCATAGAATCACGTGAGCAAAAAAATATATTTTCAATTCATCACCCCTTCAATGTCCCTTTGATCTCATTGCTCTTTTTAAAATTTTGAATAAAAGAGCTTGCAGCACTGATCTATTTACACTGATTAAGAAGTGGAAAGAATCAATGGCTGAGAAGTAAAGTCATCAGCAAGAATGGAGAATATCTAGGGCACACTGGATATATTTTGTATTTCCAGAAAGGAGGCGCTTGGAGGGCTAAGGAGAGACTAAAGATTAGAGATCTGTCACACTTCATATTAAGCTTCTATTTATAAGTGGCTTATGAAGAGCTTATAGAAAATAGAAGTTAGCATAAGCATGTTGCATTATGCATGTCACAGATAGCTACAGCCACACTAATACAAAGGGTTAAAGATGACCAATAAGGAGTTTATTAATTTGCTAGGTCCTGCATCAGTTAATGACAATTGATTAATGTGCCAATTTGGGTAATTGGTTAAAGTGCATTTGGTGAAATCTAGTTGCAGAGGAACACTAAACTGGAGGCTGTGCGATGACCATCTGATAAAGGCAATCACTTTTCTCCAGCTCCTCCCTGGGAGACAGCTGCCTGGATAGTGCTGGGTTCCTGCAGAAAAGAGAAAAATAGCAGGCTCTTGGTGTGTCTTTAAAGCCCCACGTGTCCTGGAGAGAGCTGGGGGATGTACTGCAGCGCTGGCACACTGCTCAGGAGAGAAGGGCAGAGGATTGTGCTCTTTTGCTAGGAGGCTACTGCTAGCCAAGGGAACAGCAAGCTGCCTGTGTGAAAAGAAGAGATGGCTTGGTTTTGAGATGGGGCTCTGCAGAACTGCAAATCCTACAGGTGTCTGAGCTCAAACTGCACTGTGGGATGGTGACAAAGCCACTGCAGGGCAGAAGGACAGATATCTTAAATCCCACTAAGTGCTGACTAAAGCTTAGAGAATTCGTTTTGAATACAACTTGTTTGCTTTGAGTTTCACTGGAAGCTGGAACTGGGGAGCTCTGCACTCGAGAAGTCACCAGGCAATGGTGCAGCTATAGGAAACCAGTCCCGACCCTTGTGGCTGGGGAATACAGGTGGGCAACTCCCCCTGCCAGAGATCCCAAGGGAAGATGAAAAGCTGCACCTACAGAGGCCTCAGAGAAGTGAAGAGCTCCAGACAGTGACTATTTCTCTGTGCAGAGCAGTCCCAGTGTGTGTGCCATGGCTGAACCTCAGCTGCAGGGCAGGTGGGCTTCATGGTGTCCTTCAGGGTGCTGGTCCCCCAGTCACACAGATGAGAAGACCTACGGGAGCACACCACAGCTCCCTTCCTGCCCACATGCACAGGTTCCCTTCCAAGGATGCCCTGGAAGAGTCTAATGAGTACCCAGGTCTCTTCCTGAGATGCAGTACAGATTCACAGCTTCAGGTCAGCTAAGGATCAGGACTGTAAGGTTCTAACTAGAGTATGGGAAATCCCAATTGCAACAGCTCGATAAGCATTGAGTTTGGGTGCTTCATCATGGCTGTGTGACAGGAACTGCCAATGAAATTAACTGTTAGTGGAATTTATTAACTCTTGAAAGCTAACTATAAATAGAAATTTCATATGATATAAATCTCCTCCATTTGAACAGAAATTATCTCACCAGAAAACTTCAAAAAAGAGAAAGCTTTACAAAATATGTGAATTGGGGTGGAATTTTTTTAAATTGTAGGTAACTAGGTTATTGCATAGAAATCTACAGATGTGCATGATCAGATGCCATTGTTACAGGATTAAAGCAATGTCAGCCTGACTGAATGTGGGGGAAAAGAAAGATACAGGTAATAGGTGGAGTTCAACAAGGAGACTGTGATTGTTATTTAGAAGTAAAATATACATATATTCCAGACATACATTTACTTCATTTGTGAGGACAGAGCAACCCCATCACAATACACAGTTGCATGACACCAAAATTACTCAGTCTTTTTAAGGACAATTTGAGGTATGGACTAAGAAGATCAGATCTGAACAGGTGTAAAGCTCTCAGTTCATCTTGTAAAAATCTCATACTCCATCAGAATATATCCTGGTTTTCTTCACCTGTGAGGTGGTCCTGTCTAACAATCCATTTCAGCCATAGGCACTTAGGACCTGGGCTCAATTCCTTGTTCATTCTGATTTTGTGCAGGCTCCTCCAACATCTGACCTAGGAAGGGCTTGTACCGTGCTCGCTTCCCACACCTGAGCTGTGTGAGGACAAACACACTGGAGGTTGTGTGAGACCCCAGTGCAGAGCTAGGAGCCAATGAAGTTGCTAACCCACATAATCAGGGCCGACCCTTGGAGAAGAAAGCATTACAGAGTACATTAGTTGCACTGCTAATTACACAGAACCCTAACGATCCCGCTCTCCAATATACCTGATGTACACAGCCTGCTAGGGCAATGACATTTCACTCCCAGGAAAATCAATGAGGATTAACGGAGGCATAGAAATCTGCCCAGGTAAGCAGCAAATAGAGAAATCAGGGTAAACACAGACCTCAGTACCCAGACATCAAAACACTTAGAGTCGACAAACCTGCAGAATCGATGGGCAGCTTCAGCTTTGGTGTTTCAAATCATGACAAAAATGCCTAAGGACACATTTAGAATATGTGAAATCTGGCTCTGTTCAGTGCACATTTGTCACTGCAAAGATCTGATTCTGTAAGATGCCATTTCGGGCAAAATGTTTCACTTCCCTTTCACTGTGTCTGTTTCTTCCTACACAGAAATCATCAGGCAGGTGTCTCTGGGATAAGCTATACTTGTTTTTAGATGCTGTGGGTTTGAATACTCATCATCAATACTCTAAATATACAACTTCATGCAATTCTTGTAAGTATCCACCAAGTCCCAGGCCAACGACTGTACTGAGTATGAGGGACCTGTAGCCCTCCAGAAGGTATTTCCTTTTCTGAAGTGCCTTTCCATCCACCAGTGGTGAGGTGGTTTTACTGGGAGGGAAGGAAGGACATTGTGAGAAGGTATGGGAATGACAGCAAAGGATCTGCACTCTGCTACAGACGTATCTCAGTATTTCAGACAGTAACAAAAATTGCCGCTTGTTATAAAGTGGTTTTGGTGCTGATGACCTGCACCAAAATCTAGAATCAGTAACGTGTCTATAAATACAAAGTTGCTAGATACACATTCTTCAGGCTTTATGTATATGAAAGCCATCTCTGGCACATTCTTGAAAATTGCTAGGCAAAATGGAAAGCCTCTTGAGGAGGAGCTGGACAGTATGCATGGAGTAGGCTTCCCTGGGTAAGGGCTGAGGATGTGGCAATGTGCAGAAGCAACCTCTAGCAGAAGCCTTCCCTAAGCCTCACTAACAATTCCCAGCTGGGAAGAGGTTTTGCCAAATGCCTTTTCCCTGCCTTACAGAAGCAGAAGAGTTTGAGAGCAGGACAGTTACCAGGATGCTCTTTTCTTGGGAAGAAGCTCCAGTTCAACCTGGAAATATTGTTAATACACAGCTGTAAGGGCACAGAGTGCTTTGTTTTGCTGAGCAAACAGCAGAAGCCTCTTTTTGCTCAGGAAGACTTTATCCTTGAACAGCCTGGGCAGATGCAGTGGTTCTGACTCTTGCTGAAAGCTGCAAAGGGAGAAGCAACACCTCTGAAGTCAAGAGATTTAAACTGAGAAAACAAGGAGAGAGTGGGATCCAGACAGCAAGATGGGGTCGTTGTAGGTGGGGAGTTTCACAGCACAGATGGGTTTTCAGAGGGAGCAGGAAGGGGCTGGGCATGTGTTGAGTTCTGTGCAGAGAGTGTGGCAGGGCTGAGTGAAAGGAGGGACAGAGGAAGTGGGAGGGGAAAGCAGGGATTGGGACAGGTGAAGGAAGAGGTTTCAGCATATCGTAAAGGGGGAAGCTCAGCAGGATATAAAAGCATGGACAAGAAAAAAACCTCTAAATACATGATTATTTAAGAAAACTGTAACTTTTTCCTGAATCCCGGATTTTAGTGAATTCCTATCTACAATGCAGCATGGTATGTGTTCAGTTTGAAATACTTGGAAAAATAAACTGAAGGTTTTCCTCTTTAGCTTTCTCATTGATTCCTTTATAGAGGCTTGCATGTGCCTAACTGCCTACCCAGCCCTGGAAATCTTCAGAGGATTTCTTGGATTTGGAGATGCTTGAATGAATTGTGCCTGGCATGGCCAAAAGTAAATATATATTAACTATGTGCTGGTGTCACCATGATCACAGCTGCACGGCTGGTAATGGGGGGGGCTCACAAACAAGATGTCTAATGGCTTCAAGCATTTTTACTACTTTTAAACCAGCTCAGAGCTGTTGGCAGGCTGTCTGCCTTCAGAAAACAATTAAATATACTCAGGTCTAATTGACATGCTGGTAAAAATGCCTCAAGTTGCAGACTTGTCTGTGCTCCATCCTCCCTCTTAGCCAGCCATTACTTCATTTGCATCACTTGCCCTTCTTCCCTCGTCTTGCCCTCTCATGAGCACACGTTCACACACAACCTAGGCTGTGGTTATTCCTCTCTGTTCTGCCCTTACTGTAAGTCAGACTCTCAGACTGTGCCATGTACCAGCTTGCACAGAGCCAAGAGCTTGCTACAGAGGGAAGTTCTGTAGATCTGAAGCTGCCACACGTCTTCCACCAAACTGCCAAGCATTTGCTGTCAGAATCAAAATATGCCCTTCTGTTTGCTTTTTACAGTCTCCCAAAATTGGAAATTACTTTGAAAAGGAAATGGCTACCAAAGGGATTAGGGCTATGATTTGGGAAGGTCCAGAAGATCCATTTTCCTCTCTGTCACAGAAAACTGGGTAAGTGTTCCAGGTGAAAGGCTACAAGACCCGAGCAATCATTTACAGTGCCTGGCGTGGGTGTTCGTGCATTAATATAACATATTGCTCACATAAATGAAATCTGTCAAGCAAACTGAAATAACCTCTCTCCTTTTATCTTTAAATATCACAAACAAATGCTTTGAAACAAGTTACTATTCCTATGGAAACAGAGATGAGCTGCAACCAAAACCTTACTTCATGTCATGGCCTTTGCTACCCAGAGTGCTAAGCTAAATCAGGTATAGAAAATTGGGACAACCACTTCAAAATAAGACTTTTTAAGTGTCATTTTAAGGTATCAGGCTGCTATAATCCTCAGTATTATATGATTATAACAAGGAATAAAAAATTTGCTTCCATGTGTCCACTGAAATCAAGTTCCAGACTCAAACTCCTTTTTATGGGCTGTAGGCTTTTCACACCTGAGGCAGACAGTTACAGAGCCTGTTACAAAATGTTCTGACTTTGGAAATCTAATGACATCTTTAAATGTTCTGAAACCATTATGATATTTGACCAGATTGAGTATTTTTCTTAGTACAGGTTTTCTACAAAGAGGCCAAATGGAAGCTCTGCATAAAGGGAGTTTTGGATCCCAATTTGTCTCGGCCATACTGAGGCTGGTGTGAAAACCTCTCCATCTCAGCATTTGACCTCAGCAGGATGGTAATATACAATAAAGTAAAATACTTCAGCCTTCTACTGAAATGTGAAAAATGAGCACATTTTGTGAGTCACAGGGGCCAGGGCACCAAGAAGAAACAGAATGCCTTTTACTCTGTCAGTGAAAGTTACAATAAAAAACAATGGTTGAAAACTGAGACTAAGCATATTCAAGTGAAAACTATCTATTGCCACAGCAAATGTAATTAAGCTACCAAGGCTTTCAGTGGATCTTCTGTCTCTGGAGGTCATCACATCAGGACTAGATGTCTTTCTGGATGACAACAGTAAAACACAAGTTACTGAGCTCAACGAAAGTGTTAATGGGCATAATTTAAGGGCTTGTATCACATAAGTCAGCCCAAATAACCTCTCTGGCATTAGTGCTGTGAATCTATGTAAAAAGGCCAGTCTTCATTATCCTTGCTGAAGTGAAATGTCAGACTTTTATCATGCCTTAATGACTGCATACAATAGATTTACAGAACATTTTACCCTGCTCCTTATCTCAGGACCTTATTCTTACCTTCTTCCCCGCACTTTTCCTTGTGTCTTCTGCAGATTTTTCTCTTGCAATCTTATGTGCAATAAAAAGAGAGGGAATTTAACCTCACTGAGAGGCATAAACAAAGCTCTATTTCTGTTTTCCCTTAAAATCCTCAAACAGACAATCCAGTAAAGAAAAAAACATAGAAAGACATATATCCTGGTCCGAGGATCTGAAGTGATACCAGCTTCAAGTGAAGCCAACAGCAAAGCTTCCACTTCAGTCAGGCCAGGACTTTGTCTCTGGACATAAAACATGTGGCCACATTAATGTTAAGGATAGGGGAGGTTCTGGGTGTTTCAGTTTAAGTTGTGTGAGTGAAAATATATCAATAAAGGCAATGGAATAGAAGACTGTATTTAAGATATTTATTGGCATTTGTCTTAACCCTGTCTCCTAGCTGAAGTAAAATTTAGGCAAGAAAATGGTAGGTAATGATCACTTAAATGTCAAATGTCACCCTTAGGAAAATGAACAAATGAAAATGAAAAGGAATCAAGAAAGAAAAAGCTTTTCTAACTCCAAAGGCTTGACAAACAACCACTAGTGTGCAGCCATGTGCTGTACATGATGCACTGTACATTTAGCCAGACAAACTTGACCGCCTCTGTCACCCTGGAGTTAGAAAAGCTCCTTCAACCTCCTTAAGGGATCCAGGTGGACTAGAATCACAGCTCCAGATATTGTACAAGGTGCCTCACAGTTGCACCAAAGGATATTTCTTTCTAATGAGTAATAGCCAGAGTATGTCTTCACCTATTCAAGTGCAGAAAGTGTGGTGAATTGATTGCTGTGTAATTTAACTCTCAGCACCCTGGTTTGTTAGAGGAATGTCTGAGCAATTTGACTTCCACTCAACTCCTGTCCTGAACTGCTTTAGGTTCTGTATCGAGGATCCCTTTAGCTTGTGCAACTTGATGATATTCTAATGCCAGCAACAAAACATGCTCAAATGCACCTCAAAGGTACTGAAAGGATGGGTATATTTTAATTATTATAAAACACATCTTTTACCTGCAAAAGTTCATTAACAGCACCAGTTATTTTAATCTTATTTGGTAGCTAGTGTTCCTGCCAGAACTTACTGTAGAAAGTGTGTGACAAACACAGAGCCTAGACAATATCAGCAAAGTAAATCAGGCAAACTGGCAAGCTGGAGATGTGCCACATGCAGGTGTTGGGAAAATATGCATTAGAAAGAGCTTGCTTTTGCTGAATGAATAGACAAGGTAAATATTTTCCATTCCAGGATGTTACTGTGTCACCATAGGCTGTACTTTTGTTAGGCCACAGCTAGCCAGTATAGCAGAAATGAAACCCTGGAGTCATTTCAGGTAATAATGCTGATAATTCAGCATCCCAGACTTTTTTATTCTGAGTCAAAACTCCAACTGTACTCTACTGCAGCATATGGAGCTAGAGGATAAACTATTGTTTATACAACAACATGAAAAGTTCCAGTGCTGAGAGGTGTATTACAATGAAATCAGCAGTGTGTTGTAAATCTGGTTCAGACTGCTTGGTTGCTTTGCACAGAAGTGTGCATGTCTGGGTAAGAAAGGCAGAAGGACCAGAGAATTTGACCAAAGAGGCAACAGGGAAGCCAGGGGAACTCTGGAAATACACCCCGAGCAAAACCTATGAACAAACACCAGCTGAAAACAACTGTGCTGCTAACAGTGAAATGATGCCCTTTTGTTTGATTCCTGCTGGTTCTGGGAAACAGACTTGATGTACTGACAGATGAAGAAATTAAAGACATTTCTGTTTCTGTTATCAGTTTGTCATCCTAAGTGAAACAGCACACAAAGGTGTGTGAAAGTTCAAAAAGGGGTCAAACCCACATGGCAAATTGTTTTTTGCAATTTCTCTCCTTCCTTAGCTGTTACCCAAAACACCCTGTTTATTGCAACATGCCTTTCACCTAGGCATCCCTTCCCAGGGTGTCATGCAAGGCCACTTAATCCCTTTTGTGGCAAACAAATCAGTTCTCTTTTCCTGGGGTGGTAATAAGACGTAAAAAGAACTCCCAAGTGACATTTGTATGGCATTGTTCCTTTTCTTTTCCCCTTACAATAGCACCCACTGGCAGTTGCCTATTTTGTGCACAATCAGGGATTCTGCAATTAACTTCTGAACACAGGTCGTTCCATAAAAGCATCAACAAAGGGGTAGGAGGGGAAATTATGTATCCTGCTTCATTTATTTCTAAAAATAACAACATTTCATCAAGAACACGATGCTTGAATTTGCCTGGAGAGCGTATTTAGGTAATGCAGGGAAAGGTGCCCTCTTGAGAGCAAGAAGAAAAAGCTCACTAAAGTTCTTACAAAAGGTGGTTGGGTATTTCAGAGCTATGTTGCCCTTCTCTTTGCATTCAGGGTGGTGAGAAGTATAAGCTTATTTCCTTCAATAAGAAAGAGAATATTACAGAAGGATACTGACAAAAAAAGGATTTTAAAACTTTTTATTTACATCATTAATAGTGGTTTGATTATTAAAATATAATGAATTTGAAATATCTGGTTATTTTACTACTATTATCCTTTTTTCTTTTGTTACTGAGGTCAGTCTGGACAATGGGATTAGAATGAAGATTGTTTCCTCTTTGATTCCCTGTTATCCATCCATGGTTTTAAAGCACAGGTGTGCTTTCAACAATTTCCTTCCTCCCACTTGCAAAGTTCAGTTTAGCAGTGTGGGTAAATGGCATAATCAAATGCAGTCTTAATCTCACAACTCTTCTATTCTCTACTCATATTCTCAGGTTGCTGCCTTTAAGTCTGACAGATCCCCTCAGAATACAAGTATTTTTGATGAAGCCTTGAAATAGTACATTTCTTGTAGTAGTTTCATCATTTTTCAAATGCAGTTCTTCAAATATCTTAAAATCCTTGCGAAACCTTAGTACTGGACATAAAATACTTGACAGTGTGGCTTGGAATTTTACCTGGATTTTGATAATGCTGTCTTTGCACACCCTAGTTATGTGGAAACCAAACCAAAGGAGGAGTATGTCAATTGACAGAAAGCTGTTTTACCTCTTTGCTTGAATCAGTCGAGAGCATTTGTCAAGAGCAGTGCTATCCAGCGCTTGCAACTTTCCTGGCTTAGCAATAGCTGCAGAATTTGCAAGGATATTCTGTAATCCTACATTCAAATCAGAACTGAAGCACTGAGTAAGAGCTGGGCCAGGGACTGCCCCATGAAAGATCCTGCAGGAGATGCCCTTTTGCACTGACAGAAAACTACAGATGCATATCTTTGAGAGCAATTTATCAAACCGTTGTACCCTTCACGAAGATAGCATCTAGGCCATGTTTCCATGACATTGACTTCTGAGCTAGACCTGTCCAAAAATACAGGACAAGTTTAACATTTACATTTCTATTTTATAAAGGAAAAGTCAATTGAAATAGATAAATCTTAATGTGCTTAGCCAGAACCTGAAGATTCTCTGCTATATTTCTCCCACAGTCCAAATCAGGAACAAAATCCCTTTGGAAGTAGGCCAAACAGTTAAACTAAAAGGAATAATTCAGATATTATGTCATTCTAAGGTTGCAGCAAGCAATGTAGTAGACCACCCTATTAATTGTATCTTTAGGTCAATATTTTATCTTTATCCAAACCAGATTAGTGCATAAATTTAAAATGAATAAAAAACTCCAGACCAAACAATCAACCAACCAATGAAAAAAACCTAAACAAACAAACAAAAACCAACCAACCAAACCCAAAACCCCCCTGTGTTTTTCATCCTTACATAAGATTATTATCAGTTACACATTTCAAGACCTGAATAGAATTTCACTGTGCTATCTCCCCCAGAGTCCAGGAATGAAGAATTTCTACCACTCTGCTCTAACAACAGAGGAGCCTGCCCCAAAGCTTTCAAAAAAACCTGTAGCAATCCTGGATAGTCTTCAGCCACTGGGGCTGAAACACACCAAGCATTTCTTGTGGATGCTGTGGAGTGAAGGAGCTTTGGCTCCTTGGGCTTGCAGGTGCTGCAGTGATTGCTCTGATGTGGCAGCTCAAGGCTTGCACTCACCTGGCTAAGAAGAGCTATTCAAAGGCTTTTTTTTTTAAGTTTCTCCCTCTCTCTCTCCTTATTCATCTGCACATATATGTGGGAGATGGTCAGGACTTACAGATGTAATTTTCTCAACATGGATGGCATTCTATAAAATAACACAGTCATTTTTCACGGAGTCACTTTTTATGATCATTTCAGGCAGTATTGAATAAATAACAGAGAAATGTTTTGGTAAGTTAGTAAGAGTGCTATTTTCATGTTTCATTCAGTGATGTGTCATGGGAAAACTGCTTTAGCTTACTTTTAGTCATATATCTACTATCTATAATTTTTAATATTTCAAGTAGAAAAAAATTTCTGTTGCTGATGGACTGGTATATATGAAAATTTTGATAATATCTTTAATACTTACCAATTGTATATGAACCACTTAACAATACTGTGGGGTTATTTTTCATGCAATACCTCTAATAGCAAAAATATACCAGGCCCTTCTCCTCAAAGAATAAAAGAAAATAATTTTTTTAAAAAAGAAGAAAGGAAAACAAAAGATTTTTCCTGCCATGAAACTGTTTTGAGGTTGGAAAGAATGAGTGATATCTCTCTTTTAGGCTTCTGAGGAAAGTCTTTCCAATGCTGTAATTTTCAGTCTGGGAGAAAGAATGACTATTTTCAGTCTCATTCAGTCAAGGGATTCTGCATCTTCCCTTAGAGCTGCATACACCAAATCTAAATGTCTGCCAGGCCAGGAAGTCATCAGGGTACATAAGTGCACAATGCTAATCAAGGCCTAGATGTATTGCTGAACACATTTTATATAGACCCAACTGATTTTGATTTAGAAAATAGTACTTCAGGTTCAGCACACACAAAAATTTCAGTCCAATTATTTTAATGATTTCTTTCTCAGAAGACTACGTAATGAAGGTGCAACTCAGCCTGAGAGTCTGCCTTTGCAAACTTGCTGTGGAGTAGGGTCAAAGCACTCTGCAAAAATACTGGAAATCCTGGTACTAATTAAAGCCAGATTCCCTCATAATGGATCAATATCCAAGTGTGCAACAGGCTGCTGGCAAAGAATAAGAGCTTCTGTCAGTTCCCAAACAACACAGAAAACAGACCTTGCTCTCCCACTCCTCAGCAGTTTCTTTGACAGATCAATGCAGAACCCACAAGCCCTGACCAAAAGTACATCAGAATCAATACAACAAGGAGATCCAATTTCACCAGGAATAATGCCAAGCTTGCAGCATTACTTTAGCTGAGAGAAGAGCAATGGCTGATAAAAACATTTTGTGTTTTTTAAATATGTATTTTATGGATTAAAAAAAAAAAAAAGGAGGGGAAGAAGGGAGCATTATGAAATTTAAAATGCTGACACACCATCCCCATTCCATCCCACTCCAGCTTTGTGCCTTTAAAGACACTTAAGGCACCAAAACTAATGAAGATCCTGCTGTGACTTCCTCTGGGGAGGAGCAGAAACCAGGTGAAACCAGCTCAGGGCAGTCTGCTGCTGATCACTCAATATAAACAAGCCTATATTTCAGATCCTGTCTGCAGGCAGGTGCCTGATCCAGGCAAAAATCAAGCACAGAGAGGCAGGTTTTGCAGATCAGCATCACAACCACTCCATCTAGTGTATCAGCCTCACACAGCAGCATCACCCTGAGAGCCAGAACCTCTCCCCAGCCGAGTTTTCCACAGCAGCCCCTGACAGGCAGCCGGGAGGTTAAAGGTACCTAACCAAGCTGTGCAGGTGGGAGATGATGGGAGCCTCATCAGCAAATTGGTGTGAAGGCAGAGGGGGAATTTGGGAGCACATGGTGTGAGGCATTCAGAGTGTGTGGCTGGGCTCAGGGGAAGCTCTTTGGGTGGTGACAAGGCAAGATGCTGCAGTAATTACATTAAGGATGCTCTTAGCCCTTAAATACTATCAAAAATAACTAGAGTAAGGAAGATGTAACAAAACAGGAAGCATAAGGGGGTTAATTCTACCTTATCACTAGGCAATATATTCTGTTTTGACCATATATTGATGAATATAAGCATACTCACAAAACCCAAAAATCTTGGCTTTTCTAAATTTTTCCCATTTCCCTCCCCCTGCAGGAAGGTCACTGAAGCTGTTGGGCCTTGTAGGACAGGAAACAGCACAAACAACAGCAGAAGAAAGCTCCATTACCTTACACCTTCATTACACAGGGAGAAAATGAAAAAGATTGCTCACATAAGTGAGGCTTTCTTCAGGCAATTACTATAATGCAAACAAATTGTTTAAAGCCACTAACCTAGTCATCTGTTGTTTTCTGACATTGTTTTCAGACTCCTCCACAGACCTGTTGGAAAATCTCAGCCTATGGACAATTCTCCTTGTATCTATAGCAGAGCAGAGCTGGAGCTGGTAAGGGTCCAGCACATCACCTCTGCTGGCCACCACAGGCAGATGGACTCCTACAGTAATTGTTGCTAGATGGAGAGCATCCCTAGTTTTCCCACACTTGGTGGGCATCATAGTACAAAAAGGCCTGGAGAATAAAGATTTTCCACTGAACAAGAATCAGAGATGCTGAGCCAAAAGGTAGTTTGTTGAAGCTAAAGTGAAAGAAGCAGAGCAGAATCAATGGATTTTTCTAGCTAAAGATATCATTTGCTCTGTTTGTGGACATAATGGCAGACTAACATAAAAGAAGGTATCAAAAATTTCAGTGAAGTAATTTCTTTTGTTTCTGATGGGGATCTTTTACATTTTAAACCATTTCAATTTTCCTTTGGTATCTGAGTCAGTACTTTTTCATCTTGATTTCTCCTGGCCCTTCCTACTCCTCTTGGTACTATAATAAGGGCCCTAGCTGTGTGGAGAGAGGTAATACAGCTCACACCAGAGAAGAGCTAATACATCCCTCTCTCCTGCTCACATGCAGCAGAGGAAGTGAGTCACAGATAATCATGGACAATCCCATCCTCTTTCTGTCCTTACCTGAGTAACAAGGAGCCAAAGCAGGGCTCTCCTCCCAAGAGAAGATCCTCTTCTCTGAAGGTGGGCTGCCTGCAGACTCCCACATCATCGGCTGGACCTTCATAGGGCTTTCACAGGATAAAGGTGGAAGCTGCTGTGTATTTTTACCTACTATGGAATTGCTGCAGATGCTTTGTACTTGCTCTTTGTTTAATTTCCCTTGGAAAACAATCTCACATTTATTTTGATCCTTATTGACCCT
The DNA here is from genome assembly GCF_001522545.3 of Parus major. NCBI lineage: Eukaryota > Metazoa > Chordata > Aves > Passeriformes > Paridae > Parus > Parus major. Next base: position 52,159,907 of record NC_031770.1, on the reverse strand, counting down.
GGCCAATCACAAAACCTGTTAATGCATCTCATCCCTGTTAATGCATCTCATCTCTACTTAAATCAGGATTTTCTTAACAGGCTGGAACAGAAAAAAGCTGCTCCCAAAGGGACTTTTGCCTTCTACAGGGCTGTGATATTTAACTTCAGGTCACCTCATCTTTGTAAAATGGTGTAAAGAATTCTTCCTGGGATAAAAGCTGCAGCAATCTATTCCAGCCCAAGCTTTTGCTTTGACCCTTTGGAGTCAACAGCAGCACTGCCAACTACAAGTGCACCAACATCATGAATAAAGCCCCCAGGAGCATGGAGATGCCACAGAAAGCATATTATAACTTCTCTTGGAATAAAAAAGAACAGTAGTTTTTCTGCCTCTTTCTCCTAACCTCTGAATGACTAGGCATGAGAGAATTGTGTTTTCAGAAGTTTTCAACACCAAAGAAGTCCAGCAGCTGCTGGAGGGGGGAAAAAACCCACAACTGAGAATGTGACTGTAAGTGCCAAAACACAACAATGCTGAGCACTGGAAAGGGCACTGGAAAGTCACAGTGACGTCACAAGGCCAGAGACACGGCAGTAGCCTTCACTGGCAGTGCGCTCCTGCATTTCAAAGGGGGCTGCACAGCACCTGACAGCAAAGCTTGGGTGGGATGCAGTCACAGTGATGGCTTGGCTGGACCACTCTGGCTTAGCCTGGGTGACATCCACTGGAGGATGCTTGGTCTGCTGGAATTGCTGCATCTCTGTGCTGTTCTCAAAGCGAATGCTTTTGCTGAGAGATCAAAATATCTGTGTTATCTACTTACACTACCTCAAATCATAGAAATGGGAGGGAAAAATAACAGTGTGGACTCAAGAGGGAAAGGAAAGGGGTACCCAGCCACTTCTCCTTCCATGGCAATCTCAAAAGTGCAGTGACTGAAGCCTGTTTCCCTGTTCAGAGCAAGGGTCCATGTGGCCAGTCTTCAGCATTTCTCTTGGAAATACTCGATAGCTACTGAGCAGCTCCTTCCTTCCCTGTGGCTGTGTACCTGTATTTCCTAGCAGAAAAAGCAAGGCCCCACCAGTCTGATGTTTATATTAAGTAGTTTAGAAAAATGTCTAATGGACATTTATTTCAATTAATTTATTATTGATATTATTATGATGTTAATATTAATATTATTATAATATTACTAATTAAATTAACTGGACTGAACTGAAGCTGGGTAGCTATTTTTTCATATGAACACATGTTATCATATCCAAGAGCTCTTCAATTCCTATGTGCAGAGCACCCTTGACGTGCTCTTCTTCCTCGTGTCCTGTGAATTCCCAACAGAAGAACCTGTACTGCAGTTTTACAGAAAAAAAAAGATGCAGCTCTAATAAAAACTGTCCTGCAGTTCTGTGGCAGTGTTTATTTCAATAGATATTTCCATGCCTGCTATCACATAACTCTGCCATTTGCAGAGTCTCTTCTGGATTTTTTCCCCTCTATCTTATTATTATGATAATCAATATTTGTATAAAACATTTTGGACCAAATATCACTTATTTCTTACATGATATGCATGAAGTTTACTTTTCTGGGGTTTATTTCTCTATGGGGCATAATATAAGACAAGTTCATTGAAGCAGAAGTATGTAAGTTCTAACAAATATTCTAACAAATAATAAATATTAATAAATAATAATAAATATAAAGAAGTTCTAATAAATATTATAATTCTCTTCATTAGTTAGTGCCTGAATTAAAATCTCTTTGATATAATTTATTTAAAGAAGTTGATTGTCTTAAAAAGCAGACTAAGTTTGTTTATTAAAGGATTTCTCACTGTCAAAAACACATTGCCTAGAATTCATCTAAATATTCTAAATATTCACCCCAAATCATCTAAATATATATTTATCTTATGCTTAGGATAAAACTGTGTATAACAAAACTCCTCATCAAAATACTAGGGGCAAATTTGGCTTTGCCCTTTCATTTAGCTTATCTAATTGTCAGTTATTTATCTGCTGCTTGGGAGAATTCTTTTCCATCTCTTTCACTTCTGTCTGCTTCTAAAGGAAGTGGAGAGGACACCCTGCCACTGGGGGTGGGTCATGGATGTGGCTCTTCCATCCACTAACAAAGCAAGATCCATCTTTCCTTCACCCAGTGAGTCTGGCAGATGGATGGCTTGTATACTCAATCCTCTGTCCCTCTGCTGTCATTCCTGACTTGGCCTAAACACAGCAATAAAAACCCAAACCAGAAACCCCCACACAAAACACCCACAACTGCAAAAGACCCTGCTCATTGTTCTTTTTGCGAAAAGTTTCTTTTTGAGTACTTTTTAGTGCATTTCCAGCTCTGGCTTTAAGTGTTTCCAGCACTTAAAGGAGAGCAACTTTCACTGTTCCTCCTGGGAGGCCATTCCCCAGCCCAATAAATCTCACTCCCAAGAAATCTCTTTTACACATCCCTTCCTGTGCTTACAACACTTTTCCAATCTCGGCCTATCATGAGTTGAACAAATATGTTTTTCCCCACAGAGTTTATATAATAATGCAATAAAGTTGCAAAAGCCATGTGCTCCACTGAGTTACTTCCACTCACCAGAAATTTATGGGATAACAACTTCTGTGTTGCCAGCAGGACGTATTTCAAATTTCAATAAATTACAAGATTTCTACTGAAACACAAAGCCATCTGAAACAGACAATATTATTACAAACTTCATAGAAGATGTAGGAAAAGAAGCATGGAAAATCTTTAAACTGCTGACACCAAGGTAAAGTCTGATGGGTTGTTCTCCTGAATTCAGCAGACTGGTTATAGATAGCTTGCCAGCACTCACTCTGTCTGTGATGCTTCCCTTCTCTTTTCAAAAGACCAGCAACTGAGTTATTTTAGAAATTACAAAAGAAGTGCTTTGGTTGCATTTTATTTAACCCAGCTTGAATTGAAAGTGATTTCAATGCCTTAGCTGCTGTTAGGCAATTGCCGTGCTGTTTGAGGCTGTGTGCCATCTTCCCTCACCCAAGGATAGGCAAGCCTGTGGAGCTGCCTGGCACTGCCTCCACAGCAGGCATTGAGTGAAAGGCAAAAAACCCCAAAATTCCCCATGGAAATTGCAGGGGGGGAAACTTTCTTCCAGGGTCTGGTGATCATCAGGACAGCTATTTGATACAGAGCCAAAAAAGGGGCAGCACATCTGAAGTCCTGAAGTCTTTTGCCCCTGTAGCTGCAAAGAAGTCATTCACTCTGCTCATTCCCTCCAGGTCTGGCAAGTGCTGCACTGCAAGGATATAGATTTCAGAGCTTGTTTCAGGTAGACCACTAAATGCATGAGAGTGTACAATGCTCTCCTTTACCATGTGTGCAGTGATAAACATCTGCACCATGGCTTGCGAGCTGAAATCGCCTATGAAATTACACACATTCACCAGTTTGCCATAGAAGGATCCCATTAGAAAAATCTCAAGATGACCAGCTAAATATGAGAAAGCTCTGGAAATTACTGCATCAATTTTTGGAAGTCTTTCCCCAAAATGATTTTTGCTATTTGTAGACCAAAAGCTATTGTTTATCTCAACTTCCAAAGAAAGGTGAAACTCATAGCCAGATGTGTCTCCAAATACTTAAATAGCTGGGTGGCAGACTTGTTTTTTATGTGCTATTCACTAAAGTAAACATGATGTGAAATTTGCCATTCAGGTGGTTTTTTTTGCAGGAAGGCGTAACAGGAAGGCACCATGATTTTTAAAAAATGTTAAGGGCTCAAAAAATCAGACAGCTGAAAGAAAGATGCCACGCTCCTGGGAAGGTGTAATTCTCTCTCGGCTCACTCCTAAGAGTTGAGAGTCTACTCAGAAACATAGGCAGAGGTACCTATAAACCTAAGTAACAAAGGCAGCTTTGCCATGATTTATTCTTGGGGCTGGAGCAGTTCTTATCATGGTTTGTGTGAAAAACAAAGTTCACTCTTTAAAATTTTTAAAAGTTTAATAAGGGATAAAAGGGATAAAATCCAGAGCTGAGGTGCTTGGCTATCTGCTGAAAGCACACTCTTAGCTTAAAACAATGTTCTTTATATACTGTTACATTACAGAGGGGTGCATGCATGCATATTCATAAGAGTTTATACACATTCAAACATTCTTTTGAGTTTAGATGTTATTGTGCTTGGTTTTAACCTTTGACTTGTCTTCATGCCATGCTGTAGATTAAACTAATATATTTTATTTATTCTCATGGTTCCATTCTGTTGTTTTTACACTCCCTGATAACGAGGAGTTAGTAAATTGGGTTCTGGTTTTTGCCACTGTTATCTTGTCACTCAGATAGTCTACAAATGCAAAGAACTACCTAATTATCTTACCCCATTCCCTGAGTTAGTTACATAAAAGCATTTTAACATCACATAGTCTCTATTTTAATATTATGCTGTGGCCTAAGATATATTTATCAAATTACTATTTACTATTCATATAAGCTATATAGTGGATATATAAACTCACAGATTATGCTATACTAAAAATCAGTTAAAAGGAAATATAAATTGTACCATATCAACATCTTTGTGGTTAATAATAATGTGCAAAAGCTAATAAATAAATGCAAAAGCCAATACTGTATTGTTATTTATAACATTTGGGATATCCACTAGTCCCTGATCAATTACCCTGGCTCTGACTGTGTAAGCAAAATAATATATTTCAATTCCAATCCTTCTGAGCTTGCCAAAACTGCTTTAAATCAGAATAAAAATCAGAATTATGTCTTGCAGACTCTGCCTTTTTGTGCTATCCCTTGGTATGACTCATCTTTTTTCAGATAAAAAAGTCACCGTTTCATTGGTGGCTTAAACTACCAACATTTACTGTCGCAGTGACACTGGGCAACAGAGGAATTAAATTAAAAAGTGCAAGCAGATGACTGCTAATTATCCTTTCACTCATAAAGTTCAAATATAGCCGTCTGTGTTTGAACACAAAGAAGGCCTGCAATTAGGGCACCTTCAATTGCAAATGCACCACAACCCTCTTTACTGTGCTTGTAGATGATGCAAAACAATACCTCAATACCAATTCTACTTAGTGGCTGTAATTTGCTTCAGTAACATGTGTATTAGTCACAGATATAACTTAAAAGCTGTTATTCTACCCCCAAAATCAAGAAAAGCAAACATACATGCTCTGGAGGGAGAGCTTTGCTCAACATGCTCTTTACTGTCTGGTTCTATGATATATTCAACATCTTATGCTGTGAAGAAGGCATTTGCACCTTTTGATATCAAATAATTTGTAAAGGAATCTGGCAGGGGTTATCCTTGCCTTGGAATGATGTACACTTGATGGACAAGATCCCTTGGGATAATCACATTTCTCTGGTGGGGAAATTCTGGCACTTCTCTGCTGCTGTAATTCCTCTTCCTGATCCCCAAACTAGAAGAAAAAAACAACCCTATGCCAAATATCTGTATGATGAAAAGTTGTAGAAACCTCAGTTAATTTTTTGAAGTGACAATTTACCATTTTCAAATTTTTGTCAGATATTTTTCCTGAAAATTAAGAAATATGCCTGAAATCAGGATCGTTTCTACAGAAAAAAAAAGAAAAAGTTGTTCACAAAACTCTTATTTTATCAGGGAAAAACTGTATTCAAGGAAATTTAAGTTAACTTAATAACTTTAAATGAAGTAAGGATGATGTTCACGTTTCCTGATCTTTGCCACAGTGCCAAGCTTTATCTTAGAAAGGCTCTGAAGCACTTCTTCATTCCTAATACTCAGCAAGCTTTTCTTTTAGAAGTTTTAGGAAATCTTTTATCCTTTCCCAATGAATTCTTAACAATGGAGGAATCCCTACTTGGCCTGTACAATTTCTGACCATTATCTCTCAGTGACAGATAGAAAATAAACTTACTGTGCATTTACATGAAGTTATTAATTGCAGGCAATTGCATTATTATATTACAAACTTAATGTCATTAATTGGAAGTTCCTAGTCCCTTCACATCTCAGTGCATTAGACTCAAATGGGCAGGGTACAACAACCTCACATGTACCTAACCAGACCTCGACAGAGGATCACCAAAGGTGATGTGTAGGCTCTTAACACAACATAAATGACATTAACTGGAAGCTATGGAGAATGCAGAACAGAAGCTAGTAGGGAAGAGGGGAGTGAAAGACTGGCCAGAAGGTGAAAGGAAGAAAGAGATGAGAGGAAGAAAGAGGTGAAAGGAAAAAAAGAGATGAAAGGAAGAAAGGAATTTTATTATTTCCAGTATAGTTTGGATAGGAACAGCCTGGTAAAGGTGCCAAAACAGAGCTACTGACTGGGGAAATACTTATCTGGGAAAACAGTGCATGGTGCTGTGCAACTGGGAAAATTCCCCAGTTGGGAGCCACCACAATTTGTGTGCAAAACTGAAGTCAAGCCTGAAGTTGAAGGGAAACAAAAAGCAACTGCTGTTATTGGAAGTCCACTTTCTCTAAACAAATTTTCTTCTGGATACTGTAAATTGTGCAAACATTAGAAAATGTGGGCCAATCTACAAAGCACATATTTAATTCAAATAACTGTTAAATGCCACATTGTCTGAAAAAAAAATGACACAGTAAAAAAATAAAATTATTTTAAAAATATTTTTTTAAAATATTTTTTCTCATAGGAAGTGTCACCACGCTGCCATTTGTGGTTGAATGCTTCCTCTTCCACATTTCCCTCCCAGCCCTGCACTGATGGTCCTGCATTTCTCTGAATAGAACCAAGCATGAAAAATGTGCAGGGCAATGCAGGATGTGTCAGAAACATGTAAGAGACATGAGAGAAATGGGAGAGGGTAGAAAAGAGTCTCATCACCAAAGGATGCAGCGGTTTAAGCTGCCCTTTAGCTCCTCTATGCAGCGCTCCCTCCACCTGAGAGCGTGGCCGACTTGCAAAGAGCAGCGGCTTCGCAGCTTCAGGCTGTATTAAAGCAGGGCCAACACTTCTGAGCCCACTGTACTAAATACTTGATGCTGATAAAATTTACTAATATTTCACTGTTTCAAGACTCAAAAATCGTGGCAACATCAAAGGCACTAACAGAATATATACAACACACAATCTTAGGAGTCCAGTTCTGCATCAAAACCCTGAGATGGGAAGGAAGTTTTCTCAGCACACCCCCAAGGGAAGTATTGACTGCCTACAAACTCTGCTTGCATTTCAGGAAGATCACAGTGCTTTCCACATGAATGAAAGGGTACCCCTTGTGTGATGGGGTTTAAGACTGACAATTTCAAAGATAAAGTGAGAAGTGAATGAACTCAGAACACTGAAGTCAGGATTTTGTGTTTTCTTCTGGATACTGTTCCTTTCGTGCCACTCGGTTCGTGAGAAAAACTAATTTCTGCATTTGTTAAAAGTAACAAATGCTAGGCAAAATGCTAGGGGAAAAGGAAGAAAAAGAAAAGATTATCACTAAAAATATGTCTGCTTTATGATAAAGCATATTCAATGAGAGTTAGTAAAAATTCAGAAACATAACTAATACTGGCGTTATTGAAAGCTGAAATCTTACAGGACTTTTGGCACTGAAAAGATTCTGATTTCAAAAAGCCTAAATAAATTAAAAAAATGTAAATTCTTCACAAATCTTTTAAAAAAACTAGTAATTCTCCCCAGTCTTTTGACCATAAATTGTGTCTGCTTTTTCAGGAAACAATGACAAAAAGAGAAGGACATGCAAGAGTGGGGAGGAGAAGAAAGACAAACTATTTATGCTACTGGTGGATTTGGGCAATGAAACATTTAGGTTTTAAAACCAAAACAAAAGCTTCTTTTGAACAAGTTGCTTACATTCAGTAAAAGAAAAAGAAAAATTTTTCTTCAGCTACTCTTTGAATCACTTCTTTAGCCTTCACACTTGACATGTGGTCTGATATTAAATGGTTACTTGCTAGGAGCCACAGAGCAGCAGGAAGTGCTAAATGCCAAAGGGCCTTGAGAAACTAAAACACACTCAGCAGCAAACCACTAAGCAGATCTCAGCATCAGCTACTGGTCTAGCTGCTGCAAAACATTTATTAAATATTGTGCTGCAGTTGTTTGGAGTTAAATTTCTACTTAGCCAACCATGACTATCATCACATGTAAATTATTTTTTTTTCTTTTTAAGCCTGAGCCCAAGTCTGAATATATTATTGTTGTAAAGCTTGTCTCTCAGAAACTATGCCATGTGTAAATGACATGTAGAATACACGGTTTATATTTGTAAACCATGGTATTCCCAGGGTTTCCCCTTCCATGCTTAATCAGTCTGGGCTAATAACAAGAACCTATTCCAGTTATTCTGCAAGAGTTGGTGGGGGTCTTTTAGTCTGGTATAAAACAAGCAGGTTCTAATTTTGTGTATATTTTGATATATATAACTCACATTAGAAATGGCTGACTATGTTCTGACACATGCTTCTCTTCTCTATATGCCCATCTATTTTATAAACTGAACTGTTTTTCAGGCAGACTTAAACTTTGTAAGTGTATGCAGTACAGATGATTCCTAAATTTTTCCTCAGCATCATTCTGAAACTTACATGTCACATGTTACACGTAAGGCTGACTAGGATGGGATTTAACATTATGAGATGATGGCCTAAATAGATTATTACAAAGTAACTGCTTCAATTATAGAAGTGTAAGTCAAATTTCATTTGGTTATACTTGCTGCCTCTTCCTAATAGTTTAAATTTTAAAATTGTTGCGAAAATATTAATGTGAACTTAGGACAGGATGCACTAACTCTTGGAAACTACTTAATCATGCTGAGTTGAGTTTCTAAATCCCCCCAAATTATTATTTGTCTTAACTTCTGCTATAGATTTCTACCAAAAATTGTCTGCCTTGGGCTTCTTGCAAAGTTCTGTACTTCAATTTAAGTTGTAAACAAGTCCTGCTTAATACGATGGAGAATCATATTTTCCCATATCTCCCATATTTTCATAAAATGTACCAAAATTCACTGCTCTATTTTTGGTGCTCTCCCACAGCATGAATATTCTCCCTCATCAACCCCATCTTAGGACTGAAAAACAACATTTTTCTAACTCCCAGAGAGCTTGGTACAACTCTTGCTTTGTGTATATGGAAACAGGAATTCGTAGTTATTTGGGGAAATATGTGTACAAGTGCAGAAGGAAATACAGACACATGTTAACAGCTACCTATCTACTGGCCCAAAATTTACCTTTTCCATAAATTCCATGCTCCCAGATAATCAGGTCAATGTCTAGAGCATATTCTGTGTTTCACCCTTTCTAGATTCTCAAATACCTGGAGCCAAAGGGCCAGCTTCCACCCCTTATCATGTCAAAAATGTGTCCTTTGCATCAACCAGATAATTTGTTCCATAAAAAGAGAATCTGACATTTGTTAAGTTTGCAAAGTGGGGTACTCTAATATGAAAAGCTTAAATTAGTCAAAAAATCATCAATTTTCTTCTCATCTAGTACCAGCCACTTTGATGCCCTGATCACAAGAAAGCTTCACTTAAGTGGGGGATTTTAAACAATCTTTTCCCCACCCTACTTTGGAGTCAACAGCAGATGGCATCATAGATGTCATTCCTTATCATTTTGAATAAATTAACCCCCAAAAATACCCCAAATCATCCTGGGATGTACAAGTGTTGAGACAGGACTGCCATTTTCACTCAGGCTTTCATTTTCTTCTGCAACTCAACATCTGGGCTACAGACTGAGGTACTGAATTGCTATCAGAGTTCTTAGGTATTTTTTTTTTGTCTGTCATCAGAAGGGCTCAAAGAACCTCATGGAAGGAATGGAAAGATGCATGAGGAGCTCACCTCTCCACCTGAAAGGTGCATTTCTTACTAATGGAACAAATTATCTGAAACTTCTTGCTGCCAAAGAGCAAGACCTGAGGAGGAACTGCAAAAATACGAGAGCATCAATCCCAGAGCAGAGAGATGGGTGGTTTTCTGACTTCTGATCTGAGCAGTAAAGTTCCCTTTTCACCAAGATGTACCTCACCACAGACCTCACCGCCTTCGGAACAAAGTGCAAGGCTGTACAATAAAACCCACAACACTAAAAAGAGAGTGAACAGAAAAGTGTCTGCACGGACATGCAGACAAAGAGCAGGCGCTGCAGCAGCGGAGATGGGCTCCTGAGGGCTGTCACAAAGAGAACCACTGCCACAGCTTCGCCATCAGATGTGATGTGAAACAGCACCTCTTCCACCCTGCAACCCAGGACCCACAGCTCATGCTGAGAGCTACCTTCAACCCCACAACCACCAAATCTAGGTTTTGAATGAGTTCTTTTTTCTCGTTGCAGTTCAGTCCTCATTGTGTTGGACACATTAAGAAAGTCGACTAGCTTGATCCACCTTTAAGGTGGGTTTAAATCGAGTCAGTAAACATGGAAGACTGCTTAAAGGTGTGTAATTCAAGCAGCTTTCTGCAAGTGGCTCTGGTGTTGTCCTGAAATTTTAGGAGAGTATGTTTTACTTCACTCATCTCATTCAGATGCTCTGACAAATCAGCCAGTTGTCAACTGGGGCATACCACAACACTGAAGTGATGCAGAAACTATGCCTGCCACAGAGACTTTGAACTTTGCTAACACTACACTTTTTCAGGGTCTAAATCAAAATTCTAGATCATGCCATCCATACTTGTGATGAGTATCACTTTATTCCTCCTAGGGGCTTACCATGAATAAAAAGGCCTGACAAAAAAGTGGATGAGGTAATAGCCCAGAAAGAGAAATGAAGTAATCTTCTACCATTAGCACTGAAAGAAAAGGTCAGCTTTAAGAAGAAAATCCTGAAAGTGTATTGTCCTCACATACTGGATGGCAGCTAATGAAGTGAGATGCTGTAAAGTGATAGCAGCAAGTTGTTTCTGTCAATGTGTAAGAGCAGCAGAAGAAGGAGTGGGGGTAAGAAAGCACAGACAGCATAAACATGGGGACCACCCTACCTCACTGCACTATCAAGATACATACTGTACTGACCTAGAATTACAAGCAGATGCATTTTATGAACCGCTACCAAAGCTGCTTTAAAAAAAGCTGTTATTTTTTTCCCCTAGCTAGAAGGGTCTCTAAAAATATTGCCATTTCATAGCTCCTGCATTGAGAATGGTGGATCAGAAGGTGGTAAAATAAATGACAGTGTGAACCTCCACAGGGGTACCAACTGATCACTGAAGGAGCGTGAGGAGACAACATCTTCTCAGCTCAACTCATGTCAGGTTCTAGAAAATGGAAACAAATGTGCAACAGAAGCTGCCAACAGTTGCAAGTGACTCAGTCTCGGGACAGGCATAAAGCAAACATTTTGCAGGTTTACTTAAAATGCAAATTATTTAAAATGCAAATTGTTCTTCTATACACACAGATGTTGGAGCACAGGTAACATCTGATGTAAATGAGTCATCTACTTTAATCAAATGACATGGCTAGAGAAAAAGGTAGAAGCAAAAATAATGACTCATATTGTTTCTTCACATTTCTGTCCCCATTATAGTTGTTCACCAGGTTAGTAAGGGAATGAAAAAGCAGGTTATTTTAATGGCACCTCAGTATAAAACCAATTCTCTAACCACCATATTAAAATTTAAAGAGCTTTGCATCTTTAATGCATACTTTCCTTTTTGAAGATGGAATCAACAGTTGTATGGCCATATGTAAAGTGTTTTTGTTGTGTCCAATCAGCAGCTGGAAAAAAGATACAGGAAGCAGCAAGGGAAAATTAAAGAAAATATGACCAAAATAATAAAAAAACAAAGAAAGCAACACTTGATTTATACTGTCAGGAAGCAAATCCTCAAAATTAAAATAAAAAAATCAAGTCAGACAACAGACATGCTAAAATGTTGTGTTTAAGAAACTACAAATAACAACATATCTTTGAAAACACTGTCATTTTACCTCCACTAGATTTGCCAGTCTCTCATAATGAACCCAGCTCGTTACCAGTAGTCTTTGTACTTAAGCCACCAACCAACACTGTCTGCATCAATATGGTCTCAATCTTGTCAGCCTTTATGGAGATCCCTCTGTGGGGATCCCTCTGGATCCAGGGGTGTACACATCCAGTCACAGGGCATTGTTCATGCAGCACTCTCCAGGCAGTGCTGAAATACACCTTACATCTAAAAGTAGTCCTTTCTGAAGAACTAGAACCTCCTCCCTCCTCCCTGTCCCAAATATCCTTCACCATAATTTTAAGTAGACACAGAAAAAGGTAGAATAGAAAATGATATACAGAATGGCACAGAGTTGTTTTTGCTAGCAGCCTCTGGCCCCATAAGCTGAATCTACTTGCTCCTTTGTGACTAAGAAAGTTTTCATTCCCTCTCTCCTCATCAAGCAGGCATAGCTGTATACTTGATCTTCCCCAAGCAAATGTTCTGCCTCCTCTTAAGACTCCCTGAGGAACAAGTGTAAGAGAACATTGTGGTCCATTGCAGACCCAACCAAGCACTGCACTATCTTGTGCTGCAGCAGAGGAGGTCCCTCAGTGCACTCTGAGCTTCCCTGATGGTGTTTCATGGGTACCTCTGTGCCCTATTAGGTGAGTGCATCCAAAGTACCAACATCGCCAGGGCGCATGTGCCTACAGACTTCTTCTAGTCAGCACAGCAGGGCTGATTTGCAACTGAGCAAAATACATTTTCAAAATGTGCTCAGCCCTACAGAGACCAGAATTTTATTTTCCTTAGTGCCCTACCTCAGGAAACAGACCTGTAAAGCACAGCCCAGACACTTTGGCATCTTTGAAGTATATGCACTGTAAACGAGGACCCTCACTTCCTCTCATTTTATACAGCAAAACTTCTCCAAATCCTGCAGGAAGCCTACTCTGTCCCAAAGGGCCAGCTTCCACCCCCAGTCATCCTGTGTGCACTTTCAGGGATTGACTCTTGAAGGAAGATAGTGGGATTCTGACTTACACATTGGTTTGTCTCACCTATTAAAACCCCAAAGCAGATACAAGGGCACAAGGTAAAATTCTGACATGCAGTTGAAGCATAATGTGTGAAGCAGGAAGATGAGAAGTTTTGATGTCCCGGCAATACACCCTGAAGCCTTCCTGGGACTTTTCCTCCCTTGCAGTCGGAGATGCTTTGGCAAATGGGTGCGTAGCCACGACGCTACCAGGATTCATTCATTCACTTGTATGAACATGGGTATAAAAAGCCTGCAACTCTCCAAACATCTTAGCAAGGAGAAGATCAAACACCACGTACCCCAGAAATCCACACCACTGGCCACCGAGAGAAGACGAGCCCTAAGTCTGGGAAAGCAGGACAGGGTATCGGCGAGGATGTCTTTTCCCAAATTTTCTTTTCCTCGGCTCCGAGGTCTCGGACACAAGGACCCTTCCCTCCCTCCCCCTTACCTGAGCCGCCCACGTTGGACCGCAGCAGGCAGGTCCTCCGGGAGGAGGAGAAGGAGGAGATGTCGCTTTGGGAGCGGCCGCGGGGACCGGGCAAGGACCAGACGGGCAGCAGCGCTGTCCCGCTGCTCCCTGGCCTCTCAGCCATCGTCGACGGGGAGCCGAGAAGGGCAGGGAGGAGAGAAGAGGAGGGAGACGGGCGGCGAGGGAGGGGACAGGCAAAGTTTGCAGAGGAAGAGCCGCCCCTCTCCTCCGACCGCCCCGCCGGGACGCCGGCGGCGATTTTGGGTCTCTGGGAACATAAATTTTGTGTTTGCACAGGAGCAAAGCAAAGTGGGGTTTGGGTGTGCGGATGCACCCATCCCCCGGGGTGTCCTCATGCTCCCGCCATTGCCATCTCTCGGGAGAAAAAAAAAGAAAACAAAAAAGAAAAGAGAATCAGTTAAAAAGAGCAAGCCACACCACCAATTCTGGTTTGTGTAACAGGGTGCCCTCTCCCCCGCAAAGCCGGAAGGTTGCACAAGGCACCGCATCCCTGCAGAAGAGCCGTGAGGGAGACGAGTCAAATATCCTCCCCCCTCCCATCACTTCCCTCCCCATCTTTCTTAAGGATTGGGTTGCAAGAGACTTAACTAACTTCGGCAGGAAGGTACTCGCCTGCCTTTCAGATCAGTCACACAGACCTAGGCAGAAGTAAAATCAAGCTTCATGGTTTCGCTTCCTGGTGTTTTACAGAAACCCTTTTACAACAAGGTGCATCTTTAAAAGGATATTTAATGTTCACACTGCTTCTTACAAGCAAATCATATTACATTCTACCTCGAATAAAGTCCTCGCTGCCGTGCAGCCACAATGACAAAGACAGAAAAGACCACAATCTATATTTTTCATGCATCCAGAGCTGCATTATCTTCTTATCCAATGTGAAAGTTGCATACAGGCTGCATGAAAGTTGCATTCAGGTTGCATTTTAACAACTACGACTCTCCAGGTTTGTATCAAAACCTATCAAGTCCGAAATTAGTCCATGCGAAATTCAGTTTCTGGTTTCTGCTCCCACACAGGCAAGTGCCTTCGTCTCAGTGCCGAGCCCGTGCAGCTCTCCAGGCACAGGGGTTCTGTGATCTTCCCAGCAGTCACCCTCCGCAGTCGTCGAGGCAATTGATCCAGTACAGGAGCCTCATATGTCAACCATTAGTCAGGTCAAAAGGTCTTTTCTGCTCAGCTTCTCTCAGGGAATTGCCTTCATTATTTCCTCTCCTTCTTCCCTCTGCTGACAGAGCAGCCTGCTCCTTCCCCAGCCGCAGAGCTTTCCCAGAGGGGCTGTGCTGTGAGAGAGCAGCAGGGCCTTCTGGCAGGGCACGGCAGTGAGCTCCATGCTTACAGCCCCTCTCACAGGGCCCAGAGGCTGCACGGTCACACAGGCAGGAACGTCGTACCCATGCTTAGAGAGCTTTTTGCAGCTGCACACGCCAAGCCTGTGTTATTCACAAGATCTGACAATGTGCTATTTTTATTATTTTTGCAGCTTCCATTATTACAAATGTGATCGTACACCTTTTTCCCCAACAGGGATTTCAGTACCTGGGTGTGTGTGGGCTGGTTGACATTTTCTGGACCTGTTTATGCCTTAATCACAAGTGTACTCATCACTGCTATTTATTGAAATGTTTGCCTTCATTTCATTTCATTTCATTTCATTTCATTTCATTTCATTTCATTTCATTTCATTTCATTTCATTGGTGCAATCAAGTTAGTTATTGAAATACACAGTCCCTGCTCCAAACCTCACCAAAGTTTATGGCAGGTCAGCAAGCTTAGGGTCAGACCATGACTGTTTCTAAAATCATTTTTTCTTCCAAAATTTTTGAGCTACAGAGCAATTGTAACTTTGTCGTGCTGTTCAGAATGTGTGCTTCAAAGTTCCCACATTAAGGAGCTGCTCAGTGTCTGCAATCCTTTGGTGGGATCAAAAAGGAGAACATGAAGAAATTGAATGATAAACTAGAAAGGATACCATAGCAAGAGGTCAAAGGCATCTAAAGATTCCTTTTGAGAAGCAAAGTGACACCTAAAGGGGAGAAGGAAAAAGAAGATGTAAAGTAGGTCAACAGTGAATGTAAAAGAGATATGAAGAGGCTCCTGCTGTAATATGAAAGTGCTTTGGTAAATCAGAGTAATGTGAACAGTCAGTCAGAAAGAATAATATACTGGTATGTTTTTTACCTGCCTGTAACTTATTATATTAATCAAGGTATATAAACGAAAATATAACAAAACATTGTTTTCTCAGCCCTTTAAATATTTATTTTTTTTTTAAATTAGATGTAACAGCTGTGGTTAATGGCTCTGGAACAGCAGTAAAATATACATTCTTCTCAACTGGAAAGAGATTAATTCAGTTGCCTGCTCATTCGTTTTCGACTGTTCTGATGAGATTGCCGAAGAAATTTCCATTTGTGTTGATGATTATGGAAAGTTAGTATTTGCTGATTAAACCAAATTATTTCACAAAGGCTGTCCCATGGTAGCTGGGGGCTGAAGTAAAAACACAAAATTCGGGCATCAGGAAAGACTGGAAAAACACCAGCTTGGGCAACAAACTGCTGAAAGATACATCTTTTAAAGTATGTGCCTGTCACCCGTGATCCGCAGCACAAACGCAAAGTGTAATCTACTGAATTGAGGCAGCTTCCCCACAGGCCATTCTAATGATCAAAGAAAGAAATATTTCCTTGACAGGCTTTGGGCCACCTCTCTGCCCGGGAAGCCTCCACTACAAGTCGGCTGGAAGGAGCTGCAAAGCGATGTTACACCCTGTCCTTCTTGGGAGGGCGAGGCAAGCTGAGCCTGTGGCGGGCAGCAGTCGGGAAGGACAAACCCAGGACGCTGCCGAGGCCACCTCTGGAGCGGAGCGGCTGCAGATCCAAGGCTCAGAGCCGGCTCCGGCTGTAGAACCCGCAGACACCGTCAGGCCGCTCTCGGGCGAGGCTGACGGGCCGGCCAGGGGAGGAGCCGGGGGAGGAGCCGGAGGGGCCTGGGGCGGGGGAAAGCAAGGCGGGATGACGGCCGAGGCGTCAGCCAGTTATTTCATTTTTTCTTGAAATCCTTAAAATCCCTGGGACAGTTTGTGGTCGAGCAGCCAGATGGAGCGGCACCAATGCGGACGAGCGCCCGGGCGGCGGGCGGGGCGGGGGAGGCGCGAAGAGGCAGCGCTGCCGGCCGGGCGCCGCCAGGGACAGAGCCGGAGCCCGGCACTCGTGTTCGGCCGGCGGCCTTGGCGGGGCGCGGACAGTCCGAGCCTGCCCCGTTCGTGCCCCGCTTCTTTTCCTTTCCCTTCATTTCCCCGCTCCAGCCCGGCCCGACCCAGACGCCGTCCCGTGGAGCCGCATCCGGCCCCGCCGCCATGTCGGGCCCGGGCGGGCGGGCCGCGCTGCTGCTGCTGCTGCTGCTGCGGGGGCTGCCCGGGCTGCTGCAGGCCCGGCCCCGCTACGAGCCCACCTGGGGCTCGCTGGACGCCCGACCGCTGCCCGCCTGGTTTGATGAGGCGAAGTTCGGCGTGTTCATCCACTGGGGCGTGTTCTCGGTGCCCAGCTTCGGCAGCGAGTGGTTCTGGTGAGCTGCAGCCAGAGCGTTCTGGTGGCACCGGAACAGCTGCGGCGGACGGGCCGTGGCAGCGGCCCGAGGGCTCCGCTTGGGAAACAGCGCTCGGGGCAGGCGGGGATGGTGTGGTGTCCCCCCGTACTGCGGTGGTTTGGGTTGGAGCCCCTCTGCAGGCAGACCACGGAGCTCAGATGTGTGGGAAGAGCTTAGTGTCCACCCGAGGCCACGGACTCCATGGCGCCGTTTGCAGAGGAAGTGGAGTTTACAGTACTTCTGGTGTGTCTGAGCACCTGTCTGCCCAGCCCCAAAACTCCCGAATACCTTGGCTGAAGTGACTAAATTCAGCAGAGCTGGTAGAGCTGAGAGAAGTGCTTTGCAGCACAGCAGTGCTGGTGGGAGAGGTGTTTGATTGAGTGGCCAAAAGCGACCCCTGAAGGACGGCCGTGAAGGGATGGGTGAAGGGGTTCTCCCTTGTAGGAGCAAGAGTTTGGCATCTCCCAGCCTCGGGAGCCGCCTTGTACAGCTGCTGGAGCACTCTGGGGAGCGCAGGAGGCCATCGCTACCCTTACTTGCCAAGCAGCCCTGCTGTTTTCTTGTGTGCCTTTTGTGCTGCTGATGGTTTTCTTCCCTGTTTTTACTGTTATTACCATTATTCGGGAGTGCTTTACACTTAAAGCTCTGATCCTTCAGATAATTTTATTTCAGAGGCTGAATGAAATCTTTGTTCTGTGAGTGCTCAGTGGTTCGGGCCTTTTGGCTGTAAGTGTTTTTGCTGTCACCTTTCCTTGCTCTAGCAAGTACTTCCTGTGAGACTTCAAATGAGATACATTATTATTTACAATATGAAGATAAAGGTAGCTTTGTGACAGAGCTATGGTGAACCTTAATTACAATGACAATATTTGCAAAGGAAGCCAACATGTATCTAATAAAACCAATGCTTTCTGACACCTGTTCTTTTCAGAATTAAGTTCAGGTGTTTTAGCAGGTTTTTAATGCAGACTACATTTATTAATAAATTACTTTTAAAGGGGCGGGACAGAATTAGGTTTGCATTCAGGCCTCACTCAGAGTGCTGTACTCTGATAGTTTTGTACAGACTCAGTTTCTAGCATTTGGGTTTTGGCCCCAAAACTCTAATTGCTTTTTATTAATTGCTCCTATCCCATGGCAGGTGTGGGTGTAGAGTTGCTTCAGGGCCTTCTGACAGCGTGTGCAGTCAGATGACTGAGGTCCTGTATTAGCAGCTTCAAATGGAAGGTCATAAACTATTATCACCTATCCTATGTGCCTTCCTCAGAGCTCCACAGCCTTGGTAAGGATGTTTCTAGAATCTAATCACGTCATGGAAATGTTCATGGTAGCAAACCATATGACTATGGGAGAGAAGCAAGGTTGTTACTTTTTAATTTAAGAAATTACATACTTTGAGATCAGAGGAATTTTAAAATATGTTTGTTGTGCTTTGGTGTTATTTCCTCTGCCCCTGGCTCTTTCAATGAGCAAAGCTGGCTCAGCCTCTTTTTTTCGCTGTTGGGTGCCAGACATTGTATCGGTTTATGCTGGAGTGTTTTTGGGAAGGTTACAACAATATTCACACTATGGTCTTAAAGAACTGAGGTCAGAGTCCTGCTCAGGACAGGAGAGAGAAACTAATTTCAAACATTCAGATTCTGGCCTGTTTTATTCCTTCACTTACAATCTATTTTCTAATGTACCTAAATTTGACAAGAGGGTTTTTGCTGCTTGGTTTCATTCATAGAAAGGTGACAGAGGTGCATTTGTCAGTGTGTGGCATTCTTGCAGGGGCAGGTTTTGGTTGGAGGTCATGCTTTCTTCTAGCAGGGTGCCTTTGCTTGCAAGCCTCAGGTGTGCAGAGTCTGCACTGACCTGGTCACAGCTCTCTTTGGCCCTGGGGCTGTGGACATTGAGTCACTCAGCTGCAGTTCTGCAGAGGACTCGGGGCTGTCAGAGAGGTAAAGCTGATGATCCCCCCTGTTTGTGGGTGGCAGAGCAGAGATCCTGATGGCTGAGATGTGAGACTTGAGGAGGTGACTCATGCAAGTCCAGGAAAAAAGCATTTCCTGTGCCACCTGAGCTGCCTACACAGACTGTCTCTACCTGCTCTCTGGTACAGATTTGAGATTTTGGTATTGACCAAGACTGCCATTTTTCTGTTCTCAAAGTGTAGCTGCTTTTGTCATTGCTTCAAATGAAATCCTGAGACCTTTCCAAACTGGAGTGCTTCAAAGATGTAGGACATGGACAAATAAGATAGAAAAAAGGAAATCTTTGATAATCAATACTCTTCTGGAGCAGTTTTTTTCTTATTGCCAGTGTCATGTACGTCCAATGCCTCTCCCTTGCAGTGTTAAATAGGAGCTGATGATTTCAATTCTCTTTTCTTTGTCTAAAAATATATCAGCAGACATGCTTTGTTCTGTATTTTGTAGGTGGTACTGGCAGAAAGAAAAGAGAGAGCCTTATGTGAAATTTATGGACACAAATTACCCACCTGGCTTCAGCTATGAAGATTTTGGTCCTTTGTTTACAGCAGAATTCTTTGATCCCAACCAATGGGCAGATATTCTGAAGGCGTCAGGTGCAAAGTACATTGTCTTAACTTCAAAGCATCATGAAGGTAAGTGGAAGCTTTGTGAATGTTAGTGATTGCTGCATTTCTGTCAACAGATGAAAAAAGCAGGCAACTTTCCTGCCTTCTGAGAGACACAGAGAAAGCCAGGCAGGCTTACCTGCCCCACCACAGCCAAAGAGGAAACAAAAACCACCCAAGAAATGTGCAGGTGTTTTCCTGACTCATACACACAAACTGTGGCCATGGAGTGTGCATAGGAGGAGCAATAGGTTGTGCCACTGTTCTCCTGCTGTGGGTAACAGCCTGAAGTGGTGGTGGCAGCTGAGCTTCCTGCAGTGGCTATAGTTTATTTTTTATTTCTGTGCAATTTATTGCTGAAGGAACCGTAAAAGTGAATTGTGCACTGTTTAACATTTGGAGAGCTGCTGTGAGCAGGCAGTTAACAAACTCCCTTGGTTTCTCCAAGGAATTTAGGAATGTGTTCCAGGAGTCAACTTCAGATTTAGGAAGGTATAGCTCTTCCTGATGTAGTGCACAGAAGCCAAAACCTTGAACCAGATCTGTAGCTTTACAGGCACTTTTTTTCTTTCTGCACTGTAATTGCAACATGCTTTGCAGAAAAAAGTAGAGAAAAAGAAAGCTTCTGGAAGGAAATACAGTAGTGAAGAAAGTATAAAATATTAAGATATACTACAATACATCTAATGAATGTTGTTGGTCTTTGTGAGATGTGGGTTCAAGGCTGGCAACTTGTGATGCATCAGTTTTAATCTCAGCTCTGACACACATAATTCTTGATCTTGATTCTTGTGGTGAAATTCCCAGTGACTTCAAAAGAACCAGGATTCATTTAGTCTGTCCAATAGCCTTGTGCATGAATTTTTAGGTCATTTAGTCAGTACAATTGCATGTATCCAGTTCACAAAAATAGCACAAGATTTATTAGACAGTGAGTATAAAGGGGTTAGAAGGTGAGAGTGGAACTCCTCTGGCAGTGGTCTGAGTGTGCAGTGCAGTAGTATTTGTGCATGCTTGTGCTGGACTGATGTGTGTCTCAAAGGTCAAATCCCTCCTGATATTTAATCTTGATGTTTTAAAAGCCGTTTCAGGAGTTTTTGCCCTCTCCTTATACATGTACCGAAGAGTTGATTGAGCTGTTATAAATATCAAGGCAAACAAAAAGCAAACATTTGCATAAGATAGAAACAAAAAATAGGAGAACAGTCTTGGAATGCAAATGATAGCTTGGGCTTTCTGCAGCTGAGAAACAATTCTATCTTCCACTTGCTGATTGCGTATTTACAGTTCACATTTGATGTAGATGCCTCAAAAGCTGCTATATTTTTGGTTAATTTCAGAGTTGTAGAGTTAAAGAATGCCTTATGTAGGAAGAAGCCTTAAAAGTGATCTAGTTAATTTAACTGGGACATATGAACAGACTGAATAAATAAAGAGAAGGAATAATTATTCTAAGCAGTACAGAACTGGAAAGTATAAATGGATATGTGTACATATAAAAAATACATGGTGTTCTGATGCTAGAACTACTCCCATTGTGCATAAACAGGTTATAGGCGCACTTTATACCATGACAACAGTATTATTACATATATAATTTTTATTATTTTATTTTTTGCAACACTTCCAGCCACTTTCCAGAAAGAAGAACTATAATGTCCTCTCTTCTTCTTTTCTTTCTTATCCTCTGATTTTTCTCTTTTTAGGCTTTACTTTGTGGGGGTCCAAATATTCTTGGAACTGGAATGCTGTTGATGTGGGACCAAAGCGAGATCTTGTTTCTGAACTAGCAACATCTGTTAGAAACAGGACTGACTTGCATTTTGGGTTATACCACTCCCTGTTTGAATGGTTCAATCCTCTCTTCCTTGAGGATGCCACCAATGCCTTTAAGACAAGAAAGTTTCCAACCAGCAAATCTTTACCAGAACTCTATGAAATTGTGACCAAATACCAGCCAGAAATAATTTGGTCTGATGGGGATGGAAATGCTCCAGATATTTACTGGAACAGCACTGGTTTCTTGGCTTGGCTGTATAACGACAGGTACATAATGATGCTGGTTTATCTCCTTATCTGAAATTCTGCTCTGTGTCTACTTTGTTTCATTTTCTGTCTGCTTTGTGGAAGCTGCTACCTCTAATTCAGAGGACTTAACAAAATATTAATTGTCCTGAAATACACAATCCAGATCTTCCCTAGAACTATCAAAGCTGGCTTTATAAAAAGACTGTTTTGTATTTTTTAAACACATTTACAAATTAATAATTTGAGATGGTATTGGCTATTCTGCTGAATCATAGTCTTCCCTAAGTATTAGCTGTTGCACGGAAACACAGGATAGCAGGACAGTTTGAGAATATGGGTACATTGTTGTCATTACAGGCTGAACATCTGGCAGTGGATATGAAGTGCAGAGTGATTTTTTGGCAGAGCTCCTGTAAAAATCTGGAGCTTATTTCCCTAAGAAATTCTGATCTGGACCTTTTATTAGAAAAGCATGCGAGTAGAATTCCTGACATTGAACTTAATCTTATTGTAATAAATTAATAGTATGGAAGTCATCCAAAACGTTCGTTCCTGGGAGGGGTATGTGTGGGAAGGGATTAGGCTGGCTGCATTTTACAGAATAAAATTAATAAAACTCCTCTGTTCCCAGCCCAGTCCGGGACACAGTAGTGACCAATGACCGCTGGGGAGCTGGCAGCATCTGCGCCCACGGCGGCTTCTACACGTGCAGTGACCGCTACAACCCCGGGCACCTCCTGCCCCACAAGTGGGAGAACTGCATGACCATCGACCGCGGCTCCTGGGGGTACCGCAGGGACGCGCGGCTCCAAGACTACCTCGCCATCGAGGACTTGGTGAAGGTACCCTGCGCCACAGGAGCTGCTGCCACTCCCCGTTCTCTCTCCTGATTGTTGTGTTGTGCTGTTTAACAGTTCGATTATGTAACTATTTTTATGAATAAGATGGTTTTAATTCAATAGGGAATCTGTGAAATAATAAGTAAATTTGTTAATTTCCAGCCTAATGCTGGCAGGATGGAATATCCATGTAATTCTTAATCTTCCTCTTAGTTGTTTCTGTAGAATGAATTTCTAGTGAAAATGCAGTCTGTTTGTTAGAAGGCATTTTCCCTGTGAGTAACTGGCCAAGGACTGATCTTTAATGTCATTAATGATGGCAGTCTCATCATTACCTTTTTGACTGTGTTTCTGTGGTCACTGCATACACAATCTGATGGGAAGCTAAGAGTTGCAGTTTCACAGCTCCTGTTTAGGAACTCCTGCTGGAAGGCTACATCTTTTTCCCTTTACAGACAGAAACAGTTTATGACTCAGCAGTAGTTTTACTTTGTAGTGAGGAACTTTCCTTACAGACATGCAGGTAAACACTACCAGGAGCAGACAGCCGGTGTTGTTAGAACATTGATTCCCTTACTAGTCTGAGGTATTAAAAAAGTTTTGAAGTTTAGGAAACCTGAATGAAAGGAAGACTGATCAGTCTTTCAGAATAATGCATTTAATTGCAAAATTCAGCTAGTGAGGGAAAGATTGATTGTTGTTGTTGCTTAATCCAAAACTGTTTCTAGTGCTGTCCTTGCAAAAGACAATTTCAAATTGAAGTAACCTCTTCTCAGAGGCGGAAGATTTGAATTAATTCAGCAGCTTGTCTCCAGCTGTCTGTTTCTCAGACTTAAGCATCTCAGTCCATGATCTCTGGAGGGCAGTGTGGATGTGAACACAAGCTTTATAGGCTTTGTAGGAGGCTTCCTTGTGTTTTACAGATGTTTCTGTAAAATAGGAAAAGCATCAAACAGGATGAAGGAGGAAGTTGCTTTTCTAAGATTCAATAAAGATGAAGTAGCAACTATTTGCCTTATTTTACTCTGGTGCAGAGAAATCATCTGTCCTGTTGGTAAAACCCTCATGACATTTCTGCAGAAGTTGAAATGATGAAGAGTTGCAGGATCTGATTCTAATGTAGATTCAGGCAGAGATATTGGTGCAAGGAGGTATTTGGGGCTGTGTTCAGATGTAAAAATTGACAGCAGAGCTTTGTTTTATGGGAGCTTAAATTTTGTATTAACTTTTGGGATGAACCCTAAAGTCTCAGCATGCAGCAGTAGCGTAACACATTTGGTTCATCATTCTGAGGCAGTACAGCAGATTTTAGAAGGTACTTCAAATATACTCGTAACTGTATGCTCTGTGTGTTTAAAAACACTTCAGCAACTTGTGGAAACAGTGTCCTGTGGAGGAAATCTCCTGATGAATATCGGACCCACTCACGATGGTCGCATCACTGTTGTGTTTGAGGAGCGCCTGAGGCAGATGGGTGCTTGGCTGAAGGTCAACGGAGAGGCCATCTACAGAACAAAACCATGGAGAGCACAGAACGACACAGTCACACCTGGAGTCTGGTAAGTCTACTGAACCAAAATGCAGGCTCTGGAAAGCAGTGCCAATGTTATGTGAAACTTTGAAATCCCCAGTGACTTGATGCTACAGAAATCACTGTCTTAGTTTGTATGTGGTGAAGGAATTAAGGCCTTTGTTAGTGTAACTGCATCTAAAATGGTATGAAGCTGTAGGTAGACTCATTTTGGGATGGTGCCAAGGCTGGAAGGAAAGCTGTGCAAGCATTTGTTTGGTGATCTTTTGCTTCTTGGTGTCAGCTAATCTGTTAGGTAATTCTGTTTGCTGCTAGTGGGCAACAGAAAGGAAAAACAAAATCTGGAAATGCAAGATTGCTATGAGGTGTTTGTCTGGATAAAGAAATACTCAATATCACTTCATGTTTAGAAAGAAAGTGGGAAGATAACAGCAATTATTTGGGTTGCTAAATACAGTCCACCTCTGGCCTCCCCTCTGCCCTTGTTACCTGTAGCTTCCCTGAAGCCTTTGTGATCCATCAGGGCTTTGGTCATTACCCTCTTGTCTCAGTGGGTGTTTTTACTCCCATTCCCAGTAAGCCATCTGGCTTTAGCCTGGAGATGTTGAACTGTTGACTGCTTAGTAAAATCCCTTTTAAGAGCAATAAAAAATTGTAACTGAAGGAAGGAAGGAAGGAGGAATGTTTCAGGTGTATGCCACAAGATTTCCAATGGCATAGTGATCAAAACAGTATTTTTAAAAACTAGCTAAGCAAGGTGGAAACTCTGTTGCTCATGCTATTTTAAAATTCTTTTAGTCTGCCTGCTAGTGTAGAGATGGGAATTACCGTGTTTTTTCTGAATATAACCTACAATTTTCTGTTAATGATTTCCCATCCTGTATCTCCTTCCTATATGGCTGAGTTGTTACAGTGTGCTAAAGTAACTACAGATGTTTACCTCTGAATTCAGTTCTTTAATAGTCTTCATTACCTCTAGTTTGTTGAAACAAATTTTCAAGGAACAGTACATTGTTAAGGTAATAATTAACCTGACAAGATGGTTACCTGTGTGAAAAATGTAATTAATCCTGACTTTTCTAATAATTTTTTCCAATCTTGAGAGCACTCATATGCATTACTTCTAAAAATTTACAGGGAAAAGCTGACATGCCATTTTGGTCCCCATTTCCAACCAGGTACACTTTTAGCCCTGAAGAAGGGAAGGTCAATGCTATCTTCCTTAAATGGCCAATCTCTGGGATTCTGGAACTTGGTGAGCCACAGGCTAAGCTTGGAGAAACACAGGTAAAACTGCAAAGTGCATGCACGCGCACACACACACACACCACCCCTCTCCCTTCCTCCTAGCACATGTCATGTTGCATCTTGTTTATTTAAGTTTCTGGCATCTTTGGGAATGCATAGCTCTTAGGACAGAGTACTTTGGAAGAGACCCAGAAAAATGTTTGTTTTCTTTCTGGGACCTCCTTGCCATCGTCCTCCCAGTGGGAAGTTTCTTCTCCAACAAGTTAGACTGAGATGTTGCTGGGATATATTTTAGTTTGCAAACTAAGAATCACAAAGAGGCCAAGGAACAGGGGAAAAAACTGTGCCACCTCTCCTGTTTCCTGTGTAGACTCCTAACTCAGCATGACTTTTCTTTAGAAGTAGCTGTCCTCATGACTTTGGTGATACTGGAGTTGCTGCAGTGGTACAATTGTTTGAAGTCAAAGCCTTGCAGGAAGGGAACATTCACAGAGGTTTTTGTTGCCCAGGGAGGCTGAAGAGCAATCAGTGTGATCCTAGATGTGCATCTTATACCAAGTAGAGGTCAGAAGTTGAGGGCAGTGATGCCACACCTACACTGGCAAGTAGCAAGTAAGCCAGTGGAAGGAGAAGATGGTATCAACTCTGTGCATTTAAGGGGAGATTCACTTTGGCTTAGCTCTGCTCTGGTCTCATGTACTGCATGTCTGTGAGCTGCTGAAATGTGCTAGGAGAGTTTCTGGACTGCCCCTTCTGGTCTAGTTCCATACAAAAGTAGGCTGACTAGTGCCGAGATAGAGTCACTTCAGAAGTGATGGAGATGCCTCTGGACTTTTGGGGAGGCAGCTAGACTCTGTGCACGAGAAAGTACTGTTCCTCAGCAGCAGAGACTGGTCTGCAGCTGCTCCAGCAGGTCACCAGCTGGTGTAAGTGACAACATCAATCTATTTGTGGTTTTTAGTTGTTCAGCTTTCTCTGAGATACCTGGCTGTATTCTGGAAGAAACAGTCATGCTTATTCAAGACGGCAAATGGCACCATGGGAAGCAGGCAGTTTGGAAACAGGGGATGCAAAGCTCTGTACTCTGGCTCCTAGATCCCTGCTTAGACATAAATCCCACCCCAAATGCTTCCAAAAGGTGTTTATGTACCTTCTGCAGCCCTAAGGACTTCTCAAGACCCAATATGAATAGCTTTTTTACTTGTATACCTACTCGCAAATGTTTTGCCATTACCTTTAATAATCGTCACTTGTTTGGTTGGTAAGTGGCATTTAAGGCTACTTGGTAAGGTAGCTATGGATCAGTATTTATTTTGTCAAGATTGCACTTACATGTACTTTGAAAAGGCACTGTTCAACTGTAGTTTGTCTTTCTATTTTAGGTGAAGCTGGCTGGGTACAAGGAACTGCTGAAATGGGTTGCCTTGGGAGAAAAGGGAATGGTTATTGCTCTACCTCAATTGACGCCTCAGCAATTGCCTTGTCAGTGGGGCTGGACCTTACAACTGACTGACGTAAACTGAGCCATGCTCTGCTGGAGCCCTGGCTAGCAGGGAATGCTGATGTTTTGCTCTTTCTTATTGGTTTTAAACTTACTTGTTTGACTGAGAAAGACCAATAAATTCACTTTTTCTATGAGAGGTGGGTTGTCATTAAGGGATGGAATAGAATGGAACAAACCTCACAAAAAGTCTAGGATTTGATAATTGATCCTGTGCACACAGTTTCTTTGAACTTGTGTGAAACACTGAGCAGCTACCTTGACCTCTACACTTGGTTTAGTCAGTTTCTGGCCAAGTTATGTGAAGAATGAGGTGGTGGGGAAAACAGGCACTAGACTTTTAAAGACAAAAGAAGGAATGAAGCCCAAGCTGGTGTTCAAATGCACATAAGTCAGTTGTACACCCTATTTAATGCAAGAAATTTACCTTCCACAAAACTGCATAGTAAAAACTGTAAGTTTTAGAGATAAGAATATACTTTTTCCCTGTGTGTTTAGTGGGAGCTGGCAGTATCAGCTGAGTAGGGCAATGTCTGCACAAACAGGCCTGTAAGGGTTGGGAATTAATCATAAATGCATTCAGGAAATGCATCTGTACATCACTGTTTCTTACCATGGAAGTCATTAATTTTACATGTTCCTATTCTTGAGTAACTCCATCCATTATTGGGACACAGGTAAACTGGGAGAGAGTTGGCTTTTTTATATTTTGTATAATTTTATATGGGTAAAACTTGCCTCTTGTTTACAGCCTTTGTTTAGACAGTTACCAGGGTGCCTCCTGTGGACTCTTAAACAAAACATGTACTTCAGTAACTAACTCTTGAAAAAGGAGAAATAATCAGGAGTTGCTAGGGATCTTCAGCTTTGGAAAAGAGACAACATTTTAAACAGAGTAGACTGCATCCAACTTGAAAAATTTCCAAATTCATTGTGTGTCATGATTTGTAGGGTTAGATATACAAGGTGAAACTTGCAAAGAAGAGAAGGTAAAGAACAAAAATTATTTCTGTTTCAGGGTAGAGACTGAAGGTTTATTTTCCCTGAGTAATGTTCATGAGTGCAAAATTAGTACTGTATAAGGTAAATTTATTCTTTCAACTCTGTCAGGATTTTGAGTGATTGACCACATCAGGTTACTCTCCTCCCTACTAGTAATGTTAATACACACACAAATTATACATTAAAATATTTTATTACAATACAGACAATTGGGCTCAAAATTAATACAAATTAAGATAAAATATTTACAAGGTAATGTGTACAGTGTAGCTGTTTGAACAGCAGAAACAAGAGAATGTCTAAAAAACCACATTCCTTTAGTATTAAGTAATGGAGAGAGCAGACCCCCAGCTTGTTCAAGGGGAACATGCATCCATTGGCAAAGGCTTTCTGAAGAATGAGAGACTTTGGATCAAGATTTGTAAAGTTAAGGGGAAAAATATTTACTTTATAGAAAGAGAAATCTGGGGGAAGAAGAAGAAAAAAGCATTACTTCATTCTGCTGCTCTGTGCTATTCTTAGATCACTTATCATTAGTTCTTCCCAAAACTTACACATCCCAGGCAAAAAAATGGGTGTTTTAGTAGCTTTCTTAGTAATACTGCCACCAAATGTCTTTTAGATGCAATAAAAACAACCCAAGGAATTACAGAAGAGTTTAACCACTTTTTAATAGAAAAGTCTTCACTTACACTGTTTTTTTTCAATAAGAATATTTTTAATGGGTGAAACAGAATTTGGTTAAAAGACAATATGGGCTCACTGTCACTTTCCTCAGAGTGCTCTTTCTGCTGGTCTGCCACTCCTACACCATTATAAAATTAACCCAAGTCTCATCAGTAGTCACCAGGGATTTGTTATAAATACACCATCCATTCAGAAAAATGTGCAGGTCATTTCTCTAGTTGCTGAGGGGTACTGAAAGCTTCATAAACATTAGCAGCAAAATCTTTCACTTGTTCCATCATCAACAGGTCCTGGAAGAAATGTATAAAATAAACTTCCTTAATCAAATACATTCCCCACTATTCTGCCTGTGCTGTAGTACAGAATTCCTATGAAAAGCCCCTGGCACTCCCATAGGCACAACTCAAACTTCTTGCTTTACAAAGGTTTAGGAGCAGACATGCAAGCAGAACCAAGGCAAGACAAGTTTGTGGTTCTGTGCAGTTCAGCAGAAGAATGAAGTTCTAGAAAAGCAGTGTATTTTTGGAAGATACAAACTGACAAAAAGTTTTGTTACTACAATTGTTTTCAGTTTATTTTTTAAAGCCACTGAAACTAAACGAATTATTAAAAAGAAATATACAACATTAATTTCAATATTTTACTTGGGATATTGTGAATAAGGCAGAGTCTTACCTGAACAAAGTGACTAGGTGTTTCACTGCATACTGAATGGATCTGTCCATTTATTATTGGAATTATCTTGGCTAAAGGAAGACTGACACTGGAAAGACTAGGAGAGAACAAAAAATATTGACCTGCTTTGACACAGATGAAGCCACTAAACAGTGATTATAGAATTCTAAGTAAGTACAACCTAAAAAGTAAGAACTGAAAGACTGCAAATTAAAACATATGGATGAAGGGTTTTTTCCTCCATATCAAGGCTTTCCTTTAATATAGAGAAGTACCAATTCAATTCCAGTTCATGTTCCTATTGCAGTTTCACACTTGCTTCTCATGCAAGAGAATAATGGTTTTGTCAGAGTCTTTACATATGTATATAAGTAGACAGGTCATAGAAGTGCCTGTCTACAGTTTCATGCTATTTCAAACTAAACCAGGCTTAGGCAGAGAGCCAAACAAAATATTTTAGGGTATTTTAAGTGATGTAAATAGTATATATTTAAATTAAAACATAACTCTCTGAAAGCCAATAGTCACTAAAATAAACATACATAAATGCAGTTAACACTCCAGGTTTTAATTTTAATATTTGAGAAACAATATTTCAAGGATTTGAACCCAGCTTTTGGATTTGTAATGCTCTCACCACACTGCTTAAAACCAAAGTTAACTTCAAAATAAAAGCTGTTTTTAAGCATTCTTCTAGAAGGATGTAGAAAATCCTGAATATTACTGCATTTTATCTGCATACCATGAAACCTAAAGCTCCGTGGCTCCCTGTCACTGGAGGATCAGAGCAATGCCCACCCCTCTTCCTTAAGAGCCACAGGAACTGAGGGAGGCTGGGGCACTGGGGGCTCGTGGGCTGCAGGGGAGGGCTCTCCTTCTCACAGCCTCACTGAGCACATCTGCCAGGAGTCAGCACCAGAGGGTAAACCCTCCCAGCCCAAAAGGCACTCTGCCTGTGCTGTGTTCCAGCAAGAAGTGGAAGGCACAGGTCATCTGATCTCTTCTTCTAGGTCTGCAAGTAATGGTGGGAAAGAACCTCACCTAATTCTAGTGATTTCATGGATGGGAGGAAACATGAATCCTCCTAACTGCCCACTTGGCCAAAGAGAGAAGAATGCAGTGATCCTTGAAGAGCAAGAAGCAAAATAGTATTTCCAGCAAAAGAATTCCAAGAAGGCAGGAAAATCAAGAGCCTTTCTGGAATTCACTATGAACCCAAAAGCATTACTGACATGAGAACCACAAAAAAACCCCAAACATTTACCTATTTACAGAGCTGTTTTGAGAAAGGTCCTTTTCAGTAGGTCTAAAAAATTCTGCCATATTGTCCAGCAGTCGACTGAATCCTCTGTTTAAACATGTGCTCAAAACTGTACTGAAGTCTGGACTGAAAAGAAAGAATAATAGAAAAAAAGGTTTTATTCCTGGGTTTAATTTTTTTCAAACTAAAAAGCCCTGCAAGTGTTAAGTGCTACAGCTGTGCCTCCCCTCATGGGTGATGTGTGAGCCAGACAAATGCCACTAGCATTGCCACCTCATGAAAACACCAGCTTCCTCAACAACCTGAACTCTACCCTAAGATTACTAAAATCCAGAAAAACAGGGACTTAACCTTACACATCCCTAAATGCAGCTAAACTGAAAGAATAGTTTGACATTTGTCTCAATTCCCTCAAATCCTATATTTATTATAGGAGCCTCACTTTTACCAGCTCTCTGGTAAAAGGACACAACTACCCTCAAAACCATGCATTAAAAAAAAATTCCAATAAGCCAAATCTGGTGTTCACCTTATCAAAGCAAGTAAATCCAGTAAAATTACTCTCAATTTGCCCTGCTTTAGCAGAAGAGAAGTACTCCTCTGTTCCTAACTATAGAGCATGTGAGGAAGAGATAATAGGTCTGATTGCCAAGGAAATCCTGGGTATCTCATTAAGAAAGAATTATTTCTTTAAAAGTTTCAGCTTACAAGTTTTGAAAATCCCAGCCTAGAACTGATAAATATAAAAATTGAATACAGAAGGGTCACATTTCTCAAATGAAAAGCTTTCAGCTTTTTGTATGAAAGTAATTGTCTTATAGAAACAATAGTTTAGAGGAGGAGTTTAATATGAACACAGCATCTTTCTCTATACCTTTCTAGCATATCTCTAGTTTCATTCAGTAATTTAATTGTAGCAATGTCTCTCTCTGTGAGTCCACAGGCCTAGAAAAACCAAAGACAGACACTATTAGTAAGTACCATCAACAACCGTAAGAATAAGAATCGAAATAGAGAAGCTGAGTATCATGGAATTAAGTCAAGATCTACAAGTCAAATATGAAAGAAAATATTGTTGTAAATCAGTTTCTTTATAATTTGTGTTTTAAATGGTCACTGTAGGATTTTTAACTAAAAACAATACTAGCAGGAAATAGTAGACTATTTGAGGAAGCAATTTTTCCAATTCTGACCTTCAATACTGAAATCAACCCAGTATCAGATAAAGTTAAAGCAATAAATGCACATAGTCACATGCTGCAGCCCAGGCACCTTCACAAAATTTAAGAAATTAATGTTGTGACTGAGATTACACTTTTCTCTTGACTCCTGTTCATTTTTCAGCCCAAAGCATCAAAGGACTACAGGACACCACTCTCTTGTGCACCAGCCAAGATGCTCCAACACTCCATGAATATTGCCGGTACACAAGTGCAGATGACACAATTTATCTTAGGGCTGAGTTAAGCTGTGTTGTGTCACAGGCTAAAGGCAGTAACTGGGCTGCATTTCTGAGCACAAAGCTGATGTTCTGAGGGTGACACTTATTTTCGATCATATCTGAAGAAAATACAACTGCCTAGATTAAAGATAAGGACACTTGATTTATGAGAGAAGAGGCTTCACCATTTATTAAAGACACAGATGCCATGGTACACTAGAGGACTGTTATGTACCCTTTCTTCTCCAAAAACATCCCCACCCAAAAAAAAAAAAAAAAAAAAAGGCAGAATGAAAAAAGGTAGGTGAAAGGAACTGAATCAAGTACCTGACTAGCCAAGGGGTTTTCTTCATCTGGCATCAGATAATGACATAAGGGAGAGTAAGATGCAATCTGTTCTGAATCTCTATGTTCCACTACTTCCCTGATATCTTTCAGTTTCTGTTCCAGCTCCAGAAGAGACAGGGTCTGCTTAAGGGAAATACTGAAAAGGAAAAAGACTACAGTGTTGCTTGCAAAATGAGTATGCTGCTTTCTCTTTCTACCAATAACATGTTTACAAGTAACAAGACTCCCATCAGTTACATGGGTTTGCAATGGCAGACACAGCCTGCTATAATAAAAGCATGATTTTGAAAAAGTCAATATGCCTGCTTTCCCCCTACCCCCACAATTCTTATAATACTCTTTATTTTGGGAACAGTCATCACAATAAAACTTAAAAGCTAACCACAGAGAAATACAGGCTCTTACCTTCCAAAAACTTCATGCACAGCTTGTTTAACAATAGTTATCAACTCAGTCAGTCCTAAAGGAAGAAAGTAAAAATTATTCTAAGGATTTGTTCAAGTCCCAAAAAAGGTAGAATTTTAAAAGTGTAGTTAGCTCACAATAAGCACCATACCATCTCCTAAAAGGTGCTGAATGCTTGATAGATATTGCTGCTGGACTTCAGGGGGAGCTAGTGGTGTCTGTGGGGGAAAAAACCCAACAGTTCTGTAACATGTCAACAGTAGAGAACAATGCAAAAATAATTTCAAAAATAATTTCCTTAATCTTTAATACTCTTCAGCAAACAGACTGCCCCACTCTCTTCAACTTTGTACTGACTTTTCCTGCCCATCAACCATGTCATTAGTCCTCCAGCATTCTTTTCTTCAAACCTATACAGATCTCTCTTCCATCCTCAGTGGCACAGAAAAATCACTTTTCATTCACCTAAAGGAAAGTCTCTTAAAAACCTTTACTGCTGGTGAAACTAGACCCTCCACTGCCCCAGAAATTAAATCTAGTGGACCAAGTTATTTATGCTCAAACCTAATAAAAGCTCATCTGACAGAAAAGAAGCTTCCAGAAACCAAGACAGGATTCCAGTTTGTCCCAACAGAATGCCTCAGAGTTGGCCCTGTCAACCCACTTCTCTATTGAGAAACTAACAGAAAGGAAGTATGTTTCTAGTTCACAATCATCTTTCCCTTCTAAACAGCTTTTTCAGGTTTTCCAAAATGAAGCACTACCTCAGTCAACTCAGGCCTTCCCATTGAAAGCTTTTTTCCATCCTGCCTTGACATGCTGTTCCTTGACTCTCAGATGAAAACTAATCAGCTTGTATCCATTATTTATAGATGAGCAATCCAGCAATTTGCAGGTCCCATTCTCTACAACTGGTACTTGCTTACTGTGGGAGTGATCTATTTTTACTGAGCAGTGATACACTATATCAAGAAAAACCAGCCCTTCTACCTTGCTTGTCCCCACCAACAGACATTTAGGTAGATGGGCTTTTGGAGTCAAACCAAATAGTCAAAATTTCAAAGACAACATTTTCATTCTTTAATCTCAGAAAAACTTAACTGGAGGAATTAATGTATGTACTAGGAAGACCTAATAATATATATACACTTTTTCTTACGTATCTTGAATCATTCACACGGTATTGCCATTTCACAAAAAATCAAATAATTTCATGTTGGTGTTTAGACAGAAAGCAGCCTTCTTTAAGCAAGACAAATGCAGACAAAAGGCATTCTCTAATATTACTGGTATTCAGGTAAACAACAGTACCACCATGTCATCCAAATCTAAATGCTATTAAAGGACATCAATATATTGTACTGCCAGTAATGCTTCCACGTACCCCACTCTTGTAAGGACCCTTGGTTTCATTCCAGCAGTCCTAAGCTATGCCCTTTTCATCTCACCAAATAATCCTTCCCCTTCCAAGGAAGTACAAGTCCTACCTTTGAACCAGAGCAAGACACTTACTGTGCCGTTCTTGCCGAGCGCGGCGTTATCCAGGTAGATGTAACCGCCGATGATGTTTAACTGGACTCGCAAGAGAACCACGAGCATACAGGTGCTGTACACAGCGACAATACTGCGTGTGAAACCTTGGGAAGACAAAACAGAGTGACTGCAAAGTCAGGGAAATAAGGGTGAGGCAAGGGGAGAGAGTGATCTCCATGACTCCCAAGTGCTGATTACTTTTAAATATGCAGTCACATTTCTCTCACTGGTTGTCATAACATGTTTTCTCAACACATACCCAAGATAGTTATGAGTCTAATGTGCTGGATCTACATCTAAAGTGTCCCATTTAAAGTCCTATATTAATATCATTTTGCACACTGCACAAGTTATTTTGTGAAAACAAAAAATCATACAAGTTGATCCAGAAGGAAAATGTTTAGTGTCAAATCATCTTTCTTCATTAGGCCAGGAAATACACAGACTATGTTAGCCCTCATCATGCAATTCAGAGACAACTGCACTTTGTCAAAAATGTTACCTAAGACATAAGCAGCTAAAGAAGATCTAAAAAAGGAAAATTAAAATGAGCATCAGCTACCAGCCAGTAGGCAATGAGTGTGTGTAGAAGCATCATCATGAATAGATACATAATGGAAGAAAGGAGCCAAATCAAAAGGAGGATCTGTAAAGGTGCTATGAAATGGAGAAAAAAAAACAAAAGGAAGAATGACAGAATGGTAGAATTTCACTGCATTATTATCCGAGTTTACTTTTTTCTTCCCTTGCACTGCTTCCATCAGCCAATAAATAAGAAATGATAAGGGCTTCGTGACTACTGGTATAGTGGCTCTCTCCAAAAGGCTCAAAAAGAGGGAACTGATGGCCAGGTAAGGGCTGATCTACATTTCTGACTGAATTTCCAATACATCCAGCATAGAATTTCTGAAACTAGTTTCATTTTATTGTGATGGCACAGAGAGGTCTCACAAAGTTTTATTGAGTAGAGTAGCAGGAAAGCCAAAAAAATTATTCACCTTGGTCTCTGAGCTTCTAATTTCCCATGGGGCTAAGAAAAGTTCCTTCACGTAAAGCCTTTAGGGGTGCAGGGGGGAGGTTTGCCATGTGTGTTACACTATCTTCACATCTACTGAAACAACCCAGTTTGTTTTAAAATGAATGCGAAGTTTGTTTTAAATGGTGTGAAGGACATTTTAAATCTACACTAAATAATTATGTAGAAGTAATCTTTAATTTCCACTTACTTATAATCTTTAAATCCTCCCATATTTCTAACTTGTTTGCTGGCCTGTGGGAAAAAATAAATGGAAATATTAAGAATTATATTTTACTTGGAAATTAACAAGTATGTTAAATGACATAGCAGTGCTCTAGGGCGAACTTACTTAGCTACCACAATTACTCAAACCATATCCAGGTCTATATCTCATTCAAGAAAGCAGTATATGAACAACACACTATAAAGGCATAGAAAAGCTATTCAAACTTTAACGTATAAATGTAGTGTTTAGTGATGTCAATTACACACTTACATGATCAGTTTTGAGTTACTATATTATGCAGTCAGAAAAAGCCAGTGATGGTACAAAGAGATCTTTTCTGGGGCCTTGACTATATATTTAATGTTGACTCAGTTCAGCAGGACTTTCTGTGTGCAATAAATGCAGGATCAGAATTCCATTGTCCTACTTTCTTGCAAGATATGCCATTGCCTGATGTGTTTAAAGTTCATATTTGATCATCAAAAACCAAAGAGATCACAACCATCGGTGGAAAGGAAATCTTGCACCATTCCACACCAATACATGTTGATCTTTTTTCTTTTGCTGAGGCATGTTCACTTTTTTGACCTAACCAATTCCTAGAAGTTCATATTCTGCAGTCAACAAAGCAAGACTGTAGATTGCATAGATACACCTGAACTGCCTGAAGTACATTGCATATTTACAAACACTATCCAGAGGTAATCTTAGCTATACAGCAGCAGTAGCAGGAGTAAGAGCAAGTTAACTATACAAAATTTTCACCAGCCATTCTCATCTGTTAAGCATTGTCAGTAAAGAATGGCTACTGTATGTCAATTGTGGAAGATAGATATTGTAAAAGTCACTTAGGAAAACATTTGGTAATTTCTTAGAATCAGGTTTAACACTTAAATATTTAGAGCCAAGAGTTCAAATTAACCTATACTTTACAGTAACCTAGTTTGTTTTAAAAAAAACATCCAAACCCCAGCACTTATCACCAGAAATCATTTCTCTTTACAGGCACAACATGTGCACTTTTGCATTAGTTTGAACATTCTATCACTTACATAAACTTAAAAATTTCTTTTTAAAAGAAACATAATGTTCACCACTATCAAATAATGCAAATAAAGTGATACAATGAACTATTAAGTCTACAACTCTGAAAACTAAAGAGATATTAAATAAACAATAGCTAAAAGAGATACACGGATCTATGGCAAACATGTAGCAGATTCACACACTTTTTGCAAGCTACTCTATGCAAGTTTTTAAAGCTTTGCTAAAACACAACAAAGGAAGGACTTTGTAAAAATATATTGTAATATTTCTATACATGAAACATAATGGGACTCAAAGCTATAGTTGTTACTTATCAGGGGTTAAGTTTTTCATGAAGAATGAAGAGATATTGAGAAGCCAATACATCATTAGCCAATTACACCTGCACCTATCACATCAAAATATTTTCTAAAGCTCATGCTTACAGAGCTTCTTTTTGCAGCATAAGGCAGCAGCCAGATAACAGTCAAAGTCTGCAAATATTAAGCCTAACAGTGGAAATTAGTTTTTCATCTTCATCCCCTGCTACTTACTAAGACTCAGCTGCTACTCAAAACTCAACTTTTATTTCATATTTACTTATTTGGAAGGCTGTTCTTGCTTTGGAACCAAAGGGCAATGCGAACAGAAACTAGTGGTTTGGGATAAATCTAAGTGCTGAAGAGGTGGGAGATGTGCAACATCAGCAATGCTGCAGAAGCAGGGATTTCACCTTATCTACAATATCCAATCACTGGGCTTTAAAAAGAGAAGGACAGATCGAACAAGAACATCTATGGTCTTGGGTGATGCTCCCTCTTCAAAAGTTTCTCTGGAGGTCTGAAGATTTCAGCCTCTTTACACTCCCAGCATACCACTGGCCATTCCATATTTAAAGAAGTGAGTGGATTTGAAGTTAAAGGAGCATACCTAATACATAATATAATCTGTAACATGATAACATAGATCCATAACATTTTAAGCCACAACACAGATTATGTGAGAAAAATAATACATCTTCAGGAACATGAAAGAAGGTAAATCTCCACATGTGCTCTTTCATATATTCAACAACAGCACTCAAGGGTCTGGAGTCAATCAAACTGTTTGATTGATCTTCTCAAATGGAAGTGGAATGCAAAGAAATCTATACCTCCATGCTTAGCAGAGCTTCTTCAAAGAATCACTTCAAAGAGGAGCAAGCTTTGATGGCCAATTCCATTATCTGTGCCTTCACAACCCCTTCCCTACATTTCAGTTCAAAACTTTCAAGCATCCAGTTAAAACTTCCTCAGTGTAAGTAAAATAAGAAGTATTAAGACACAAATTCCACTGTAAGATACACTCTAAATGACCATCCATGCTTACAGAACGTTGCACGTAGCAAGCATTAAAAAGAAATTGTTTTCATAAGTGCATACCAATAACAAGAAGAATGCCTAATCTCTATTTTCACTAGAATTGTTGGTACTCAGAGGTGCGTCAGTGTATCCCTACACTGTTTCAACTGGTCAAAGAATTTGGAGACAGCAGGCGTTATCTTGATAAAAGAATGCTTGCTACAGAGAACAAACTAAGGTATTATATGTCTTCACCACTGAACAAAGGATTACAAACTGTTGCAGACTATTTTCTGCACAGTTCAGATGACATATCTGGTGATCCACAAGCTCTTTTGTTCATTCAGTTTAATTTTTTCATTGAATAAGGCTTCAATTATAATAAATACATTTATTCCATTAAAATTAACCTTTCCCAATTTCTTCTTGTTTGGGGTAAATAGTATTCAATAGAAGTTGTAAATACTCAGAGTTTATTATAAAAACATCATTCAGGCTGCAATTCCCCCTTTAAATCAGATTGCTTTGTTGTGGAAGTTTTTGGACTGAAAAAAGCAGTGACTGAATAGGTAATCTATTAAATGCTGGACAGCTGAAGTTATAGATGTATAAATAAACTAGTGGGAGGTAAACTAGAAAGACAGTCTGGAGTGAGTCAGAAATCCCATGTTAATTGCCTACATAACACTTTTACTCTGTGCAATATGCCAAGCA
Source organism: Parus major (assembly GCF_001522545.3). NCBI lineage: Eukaryota > Metazoa > Chordata > Aves > Passeriformes > Paridae > Parus > Parus major. Next base: position 52,121,484 of record NC_031770.1, on the reverse strand, counting down.
ATTCATGTTCCAGGTATACTATTATGCACTTTATGTATTTAAAAGCAGGCTATTTGTTCCTACAGTTGTAAGGAATTCCAAGGTGTTTTCTGACAGGAAAGCATTTCTGTTAATGCATGACATGTCCCTATTTTTTCTATTAAAAAAAAAATTAAAAATGACTTCTCATCACTTACATGCATTTGCAATCTCATCTTGGATACTTTCCACTACTACTCATGTCTGAACTTGGTAAGATTACGTAAACATTTTTACAAACACAACATCAACAACTCAGTCAAAATATTCTGCTCTGTTTAAGAGAGAACTAGATCCAAGTACTTTTATCTACCTATCTTATAAATAATTTCAATAAAAAACATGGCTCTCACTGCAGCACCTTAAAGGAAGTATTATTTCCTGTAGTTTTGGTAAATGCTAGCCATACCTATTAAAATACATCTAACATGAGAAAATATTTACATAGATTTCAAAATACCTTAAGACTCATGATTCAATGGGACACTAAACCAAAATTGTGCATACTCTCTACACTATATAATTTGAAAAAAATTTGTCATCAAAACAAGTGGAATTCAACACATTGAAGACAGTCTTACCTATTTTTAAGAAGAGATGTGAGACTCTCAGAGTTTAATTGATGCATTAAGGCATCCCTCAATGTTGGAAGCATTGACAGTACTGTTATTAAAAGAAAAAAAACAAACAACAAAACCTCTCAACAACAACAAAAAAACCCCATATAAACCCATCCTCAGCTCACACTAGGATGGACATCCCATTGCTTAACAGGCAAAGCTGGGAGAACAAGCAAAATAGGAAACCCAGGGAGAACTCAGAAGGGCAATAACCTGTGTGCCTCTCAGGAACTGGGGCACCCTGCTGCCTTTACATGACCATGTGGTTTTACTGGCTCCACCTGCAGATGTGTATTCACATCCTGCATATATATGCTTCCAATTCCCCAGAAGAAAATCTGGCAAAAACCTATACTGCTGCATTTCTCCCAGTGAGAAGAAAAAGATCTGAGGTTTGTTTCTCTCAGCAAGAGAACTGGATAAAAGTATGTTATAAATGAGAGAAAGCCAGTGGGAAAAGATCCTTTACTTTCAGAACAACGTCTGATCTGCTGTTACATGACTGGATCAGGAAATGGAAAACATGATAAATACTAAGAACAAAGTATGAAAAGTCTTGTAAGGAATGCATGCTGCCAAATACAAGATACTTTGTATAAAGAAAGGCAAAGAAAAACCTAGTCCTTTCATCAAGATCACTCCCAGCAGTACAAAATGAAAAAGATGAAAATTAAATATCAATTGGTCAGGGTAAACAGGTTGGACTTACAGCCACATTACAAATTTCAACAGAAAAAGAAAATACTGCCAAACTTCTTTAATAAAAGCAGATTTGAATGGCCTGTATTTACAATGGCAAGGAATTTGTTGAAAAAGTACTTTAACTTTTTGCTCTCCAGCTAGTCAGGTACCTTCTAAATGTGTAGGAAACTGATAGGCTAATGTGCTTCTTATTAAAAATTACCCATCAAGTTCTCCATGCAGCTTACTAACAATGTGCTATAATGAATAAAAAAATCCTGCTGTAAATTCAGTATTGTTTGAATCTAAATGATGTTTCACACCTCAGTATCATATGCAGTTTAAGGCAAGAGGGTCCTGAAGTGACAAAAAATTGTAACCTGCATGTATACTTGTACGTTTATTGATGGTAAGGGTTCAGATGTCACCTAAAATCCTTTAATCCCCTACTGCTCAGACTCTCTTTATTTGCTAAACCACTCTATTTATGCGCCAGTATTTAATTAAGATTTTGAATTTATCTACATTTCTTACTGCTCTTCCATCCTGACAATATGTAGCATAAATCCCCAAATACTTCCCCTTTATCTAAAACAGCAGCTATCTCCTTATCTTACCTGTCATATTGCACGTCCTCTGATTACTCTCAAAATGGTACTGCCTTCGTGCTTGGGCAATGTACTCAGCTGCCTCTCGTTCCTGGATTTCTCTGATTTTCTTCTGTCCATATTTTCCCAGTAAATAGACTCCTACAGAGAAACATACATATTAGAAGGTGCTTTTAAAAAGTGATAAAGGTCCCTTAACCCCTTTATTTGATTTTAAAGCATAAAGGTGCATAGTGGGGGATTCTTTTGATATGGGGTCTTGAGTATTTTATTAATTATTGGCAAAGCAGTACTAAGAAATAATGTTTTAAAAATTGATTAAAATGTCAAGGCTTATGACTTGAATCAGTAGATGAAACTTTCCTGAGAAAACAGAAAACATTTTTGGTACCACTGCAATGTGAACGACTAGTGCTATAGAGACTGCAACAAAAGGGAAACAATGTAGGGTAAGAAGAACAAAGAATAGCGAAACAAACAGAAATGCCCATGTCTAGAGATGGATGAAAATTTAAATTTCTTAAAAGATATATTTCTAAAATTAGCAGAAGTTAGAAAGAAAACTCAAGTACTAAAGATCACATATGAGAAAAATTTTATAGATCAACACTTCCTTCATTTTGGTCCTGAAACTTCCATAGGAAGAACCTTAGTTTCCATTGGGCTTGACTGTGGCTCTTCTTTTTTTACCACACCTGGTTCCCACTTTCCAGCCACACTCTTCTCTTGAGGGCCAGAGCATCCCTCATCACTCTCACCATGAATCTTCGTTTTTCCATAAAGACACCAAAAATCTTTGCTTTGCATTTTCACCTCTTCCAACATACATCCCTCTGATGTTTCCCCGAACTGCTTGTCCCACATCACCAGGGGTTCAGGTATCTATCCAGGCTGCCCACAGCCCTCTTCCCATCTTTCCTCATCTCTGCCCCCTTTTCTAAATCATTTCTCAAGGTTTCACTACACCTTCTAGGCTTATCCTCAGCACCTTTGCCCACTGTAGGCTGCTTTCCATGAACTTTTCCCCCTCCACCCAGGCTTTTCTTCTTGTAGCACCTCCTGTGTGTCAGGTTGATCTGCTGCCTCCTGTATGCACTGGCAGCCGCAGTTTCCTACTTAGGTGTGTAACCAGCACCTCTCCTGTTCTCTCATGGAAGATTTGGAGGGGGCACAGATAAGGGAGGAACAAACCCATGCAAAGAAAGGCTACAATTTAGTCATCTTCTGTCTGTGTTGACTAATACTATAATTACTGAAGCTCCCCTACAGAGAGTCAGCTCCAAATCTATCAGGTCAATAACAGCACAAAGAAAAAATCCGAATAACAAATCAAGTATTTTAATTTTTTTCCCCTCAAAGTACTTTCTGAAGTTGTAAACACAAAGTTTTCTTCCAAGTTCAATTTTCACACTTAGAAGCCAATATTGGAACAAATGAGGCATTTAGCACTTGCTGAAAGTTTCAAATCTAGTTTTATAAACCAAATCTAAAACTAAAAAAAGAATAACAAGCAAAACAACAACAAAAACCAAACAAAAAACCCCACCCTAACCAAAAATAAACAGACAAACCTATAAACAAACCCCCCCAATATTTTGAATTGAGCTACGTTTTTTAGGTTATTAAAATCTTTCAAAATACTCCCTAAAACTATCATCATTGTTCAAAAAGCCTTGTTAACTTTGTGCTCCAATGTCCATGGTTGTAAAAAAATATCTGGCTATTCACACTGGCATTATGTTTGCACATAGGCAACTACTAGCCAGACCAGTCTGGAACAACCACAGTCACTTCCATTTCCCAAAAGCCTCATAAAACAGAAACATGTCAGTCTCTCCCTCACTTCAGCCTTTAGGCAGACTGCCCATTTGCCATATGAAATATTCACTTCATTAGATGCAAACTTTAATATTATGGGTCCATACACAAAAAATGTGATTCCACCATTAAATTGTTAACAAAAATGAGACTTCACAATCAAGATTATTTTCATCTAAAATGTCACCAATTCCTGCCAAGAATATCTATTCAGAATGCAACTTCCAGGCTGCTGCTATTTTTTCAGCTAACAGACTAAAATGGAAACTTTTTTTTTAGCATTAGTGATCAATTCTTGAACATGAGATTTTTCCAATCATTTTACCCCATTACACTATTCACATTACATTAACATATAGTCATTTGTCCAAATAACAACTTTTGTCTACTTTCCCTGCACCCCAAAATAAATCCTTTTAACTCCAGGTTTTGTAGCAGAAAAGTCCTAAGTATAAAAAAAGACCCTTCCTGAACGTAGACAGGTCATAGCAGACATGCAAACAGTCCAAGATGAATCATGTGCATGCCCTAGAGCGACGCACAGGAGCAGCAGCTTTGAGATTGAGACAGGTAATTGCTTAACACCTGCTAGCTAAGGCTCTGTGCCTACTCTGTACTAAGAGCTGCTGTGGCCTGTAAGGGTACAAAGCTGCAGTAGCTCTCATCCAGGTTTAACAAGGAGTCTCCAGAAAAAAAACACCTGCCTAAAACAATGCAATACCCAGCTACTAAGTCTCGTTTCTCCCTCCCTTCTCTGAACTAAAGTATAACTTTGACCCACTGTTAACAGATGTTGTTTAATCCAGGATTATTCTCCTCTCTGGAGTGTGATGCATTAGAAGTTAACCAAAGTAAAAGCTGCACCACCCACCTGCCCACCTTGAGCAAACCCAGCAAACAACAATAAGCTTGAGCTTTGGCTGCCAGCAGCAGACTCTCTGCTACCAACTGCATGGCTTGCAAGCGCCTCTAAGTCACCTGGAGGACACAGCACTTCACCTGTGAAACTCAAATCTCAGCTGTGACAATGAACTTCTGCCCACTGCACTCACTCCTGAAAACAGCAGTGCAGCCTCTGCAAGTCTCTGCCTTATGAGACATCTCAAGGAGCTGCCAGCTGGGGGGGCTGGCTTGCAGGGGTGTTTGTTAATCCAGGACAACCCTGTGTATCTATATTAGTATGTTGCATTAATTTGGAGGACTTGACAACTATACAGATTTCTCAGAAGTCCAGAATGAATGCATCACACAAAATCATGATGTGGAGTTGGAAGTAGGACCAGAGAAAGCCACATCCAAAAACTGCCATGATATCAAATCAGCTAACGAACCTGCAAAAAAACTAAGCTCACATTGTGAAAGTCTGTTATCATAAACATGACAAGCCAATATCAGCTTTTTATAACTAATAAAACTTAGTTTTACTGCTCAGTGTGGGATAGGAGGTCTGCAAAAAGCTGCAGCAGCAAGAATTTACTCATATCTAATTAGCTGAATTGTTGTATAGATGGAACTTCATGCTGAATCTTCCCATATGTTTGACACAAAACAGGAATTAAGAAAATTCAGAAACAGTGAGGCTGTCCAGGAGATAATTCCTACGGAAACTTTTTTCTATCTTCATCAAAATGTGAACTGTACAAAATATTATAGTCCCAACACATCTGACTTGGAGGGTTCCAAAACAGGTGAGTGATAAAAACATCAGCTGATGTCAGACCCTTCAAGAACAACAACCTCAGTAAGGAGCTCAAACTACAACTGATACTGTTTTACAACTGATCTAGAAAGTGAAATGTATTGACATGGGTACTGGTTGTCTGTGTTGGATCTGGCTGGGATAGAGATAATTTTCTTCATAGTAGCAGGGAACAGTGTTGGTAGTAGCTGTTTTTGTAATTGCTGAGCAGGGCTTACACAAAGTCAAGGCCTTTTCTGCCTATCACACCACCCCACCAGCAAGGAGGCTGGGGGTCACAAGGAGCTGGGAGGAGACACAGCCAGGACAGCTGATCCCAGAAGATCAAAGGGACACACAACATCACAGGATGTCATCTCAGCACTAAAATTAGGGGGGAATACAGGGGGAGGGGGGAGCACTGTTCAGGGGCTGCTGGGCATTGGTCAGGCCTGATTCTCTCCCTCATCCCACCAGAGAAGGTGTGTGTGTGGCTTTGTGGTGCTTTAGCTGCCGACTGGGAAGCACTCTGGGGTTTACAGCCCCTATATCCTGTGGAAGCAAGATTTTTCATTTGAGATAAATTTGGCTCCATATCCTTCTTTGGCTGTAGCACTGTATAAACTCTTCCCACCTAAATGTAAGTAATGCAAGAAGTTTACAGAGTCTGCAGGCTCTTACATGTTCACTCTAGTAGCCTCCAAGAGGTAGGGTAATTCTCACATCACCTAAGTGATGGCTTCCCTCTCCTTTCTTCACAGGTGGAATGGAGGGCTGAGCTGAAGAATGGCATAGGTAATTAGGAGGCATAAAGTTTTCAGGAAGCCCCTTTGCCTTCACTTACCACAGGAAGAAAAAAAAAAAAAAAAGGGAAAATTTCAGTTTTAAGAACTTTATTATGTAGGAATTGTGCTGACACACAGAAGCCTGCATCATTCCAGGACACAAACAGCTCCATAAATTGTGGTTTGTCCTTATGTTGCAAGCAATGCCATGCATTAAGGGACATACAATTATCCTGTTATGGTTGAAAACCATCTTTAAAATATGCAGGCACTAAAACCTTATTCTCTTGGTAACACTTAGTCCCACTAGTACATATTTAACACCCTGTGCTTACTCACAAACCAAGCCAACTTTCTCTGCTAAGCAGAGAGATTTCTGAACTGAAATGCTTTTTCTGCAAGCCAAAGGTTGCAACAGATGAAATTCAGCAATAATTAATGTACCACTGAAATCAGAACCATACATTGCAGACACACCCTGAGCTTGTTCTTCCACTGCATCAACAGAATTTCAATGGTGAATCTTTTGTAATATCTATTAAAATCTGGCTTGAATGCTGAGCACCAAGATAAAAAACTACTTTAATCAAACTATCCAACAAATACGTGAACTAATGTGTCCTTGCAGATCCCTGTGTCTCTCTCTCTACATATTTCTAGTGGGTTTGATTCCCAGACCACTAGATTTTGCTTGCTAGAAGAGACTTAAGTCTTTTCAGTATGCAACCTATTTTATATTGTTAAAGAAACAACTTCTAAAGAAAGGTTTGTACAGGGTCTTCGCTAAGGTGAGGCCTTCTTAACCCTGTGCTTAAGGGGAAGTCAAACATATTTTTTCAGTTGCTTTTCCACTAAGTTTGAGCTTTTTTTGTGAGATTTGTATCTTCATAAGCAGTAAAATCTGTTGTAGTGTTGGGATTGAGAAAAATTGCACAAAGAATGAAAGCTAATGGTAACACACATGGAATCCACTTCAGTAAAGGGAGGAAAAGTTACCAACCAACTCTGATTTTGGTGCAGTAATTCAGTAACACAACACTGATACAATACTGTATCAGTAATAATGCAGAAACTCTTCTATACTGTCTAATGAATCATTAAATATTCACATTAATCTCTGACCATGTGCCAGTTAAAGACTTAAAATCATTAAATCTTGTGATGTCCCATTTTCCTTGTTATACCCTCCTTCCCAGAAAATGCACCTGCAGCTCATAACACCACATAAATGTAGATTCCAGGCTCTGCTGTTAAATCAGCAAATTTGGATGCTTTCCTTAAATCATTCAGCCACTTCCAAATATTCAGTCTTTATTTAAAAGCAGTGTGTAAAGTTGCATTCCATCTTTCAAGATTTGTATTTTCTGGAGTGTCCACCATGGACCTCAGAGCTCTGATTCACCGGTGGTGTCATTACCATAGCTCGTGGAGTTTTTTTAAGGTCTGATCCATAACTATGTAGATGTCCAAAGCACTCAAGATTCAGCTGCTCAACAGCTATAAAGCAGCACTCTGCAGTAATTCACTCCATCTCCCTGCCTCCCTTAAAATACCATGGTGCAAAGTTGCTGCTGGTGGCAGCAAATGATGTTCACCTGCTTGTGGAAGCCCAGATTTACTTCAGTCTCAAATACATAAAAAATTCTCTACAAATAGTACACGGCCTAACAAAATAGATAATTGATCCATGCTGCAGAAAATGATAGCACAGTTTAATATTTTCAGTCAGAGTTGAAATGCTGATTAATGGAAGAGCATCTTGAGTTGCCTTTTTTTTGGTAATTCTTTAAATGACATTATTTTAGTCTATAATTATTATTTTAAGTGCACTTGATCCAGTCAGTAGCATTTTAGTGAAAGTGAAACTGAGCTGTATATAAACAACACCAATCAAAAGGAAAAAACTGCAAACTCAGTTATGTTAGGTTGGTTTGCAGGCTGGCAGAAGGCTGTTTATACATGAGGAATTTAAGATTTCAGGCTATGAGAGCCACAAGTTCCCAGATACCTGCCTTCCCACTTGGGAATTGATCCATGTTTACACATTGAAACTGGGGGAAGTGATTTTTTACTATTCCCATTTGTCCACCCACCACTCTCACACAGTTGAAGGGGAGGGAGAACATCTTCCAGGTGACAGCCTGGTGCGTAAAAGCAAAAAAATAAATCCGTTTAGTTAACATGGTGGGCTGCAAGTGTGGTGGTAAACATGACAGCGTGCTGCACTCGCAGAGCCACAAGAGCTGCAGGTGAGGGGGTGAACCGGCAGAGCAGTCTGACCAGTACTTCAGTAACCATCACCCACCCTATTATCACGGATTAATTGTCACTCTTTGGAAAACCACAGAAGGAATTAATCATGAAAGAATGCAGATGACACAAGAACCAAGACAAGCCAGAAGTAAATACAAGTCACCTTCACAGGGTACTTCACCTGAACGTATGACAAACGACAAAAGCCCTGTAGCCCTCAGAACATTCAGTTGTTCAGGCAAATTCCAGTTCTATGTCACTTACACTGGATATAAGTACATTTGATGACTGAGTGCACATAGACACTGCTGTGCCTTTTGAGGAGTATCTAATCTCCAGCTGCACAGTTATGCACTTCATCAATAAACAGAGAGACAGATCCAATGTGCTCTTTTAAATCCATTTCCAACTAAAAACAACCCAATAATAACTTCAAGGGAAGGTGGAGCTTACTGCACCATAAGCACCCTACAGGTTCAGCAAGAACCTTAAGGCAAGAGCCTTAAGGGAGAAAGTGCTTGAATAATTAATGCAAATCCTCTCAGTGAAAGTTTTGTGTCTGGAACTAATCTATATTTGTCCAGAGAAGGGCAATGAAACTGGTGAAAGGTCTGGAGCACATGTCCTATAAAGAGTGGCTGGCTGAGGGAGCTGGGAGTGTTTAGCCTAGAGAAAAGGGAGCTTAGGGGGAGCCTTATCACTCTTTATGTACAAATACCTGAAAGGCGATTTTAGCCAGGTGGAGTTGGTCTCTTCTCCCAGGTAACAAGTGACAGAACAAGAGCATATGGCCTTAATGTGCGCCAGGGGAGGTTCAGGTATGACATTAGGAGCAATTTCTTCACAAAACGGGTGATTAGACATTGGAATGGGCTGCCCAGGGAGGTGGTGCAGTCGCCGTCCCTGGAGATATTTAAGGAAAGACTGGATGTGGCACTTAGTGCCATGATTAGCTGACAAGATGATGTTCGGTCATAAGTTAGACTCCGTGATGTTTTTTTCCAGCCTAATCGATTCTGTGATATTTGACGATTCACCTCACCGCACGAGTCACACATGAAAGCGGAGGTTTTCAGCCTCCATCCCAGAAACAACACAAGTGTCACCCGCACTTTGCGCCCTTCAGCGCTGTTTCAAAGTAACGCGATCTCCCGCCGTAGGAGCACCCGGGCAACCCGAGTCCCTGTCTTTTAGGGCTTAAGGGACGACGCGTAGACTCCCTCCGTGCCTCGGGGGAAAGTCCTGCTGGCACCCGGTTCTCCCGGCGGCGGACAGCGGGAACACTTCGGTGTCGGCAGGCGGGCGCAGGGCCCGGGGGCACAGAGCCTCTCCAGCCAGCGTGGGCCCCGCCTGGCCGCGGGGGCTCGTCGGGCCCAGCGCCAGCTCCGAGGGGGCCGCCCCGGCGGGAGCCGGCAGCGCTCCGCGGGGAGGCCCCGCGGCCGGCGCCGCCTTCCCCCGGTATCATCGCCCCCGCCCCTCGACCGGGCACTCACCGCCAAGGAAGGTGCCAAGGACGAGGCATTTCTTCTTGTGCCGCTTAAGGAAACTCCAGAGCGACCGGAGCATCCTGCGAGCCTGGCCCGGCCCGGCCGCCCCTCGGGTCCCCGCGGCGGCGGAAGGGGCGGAGGCGGCGGCGGCACCGCCCGCGGTGCCCCGGAAACAGCGCCGGGCCCGGCATGGCGGAGGCGGGGGAGGCGGCCGTGCTGGCCTGGATGGACCAGGCGCTCGACGTGGTCAGTGCGGGCCGGGGCTCCCGCTGTCCCGCGGGGGAAACCTCGGGCAGCCCCGGGGCCCCTCACGGCAGCGGGGAGGGGAGGGAATGGGGGCCGGCGGAAGCTCTTCCCGCTGCTGTGGCGCTGTCCTGTGCCTCTCGCCAGTCTGTCTGTCTGTCTGTCTGTCCCGCAGGCCAAAGAGGCGCTGGAGAAAGGAGAGGTTCCCGTGGGCTGCCTGCTGGTCTACAACGGCGAGGTCATAGGCAGGGGCAGGAACGAGGTCAACGAGACGAAGGACGTGAGTTGAGGTCGGGCCGGGGGCACCGCGGCTCGGCCGCCGCCGCCCTGCGCCGCGCTCGTCCCATTGCTGGGTGTCAAACGTGCTCTACTAAAGTCACCCGGGGTTAAGAGTCAGAAACGACTGTGCAGCCTTTCCTGATGGAGTTCTGTCCACAGGCCAGAGCAAAAAAAGCTATTTCCTGTAGATTTTAGACCTATTGCAACTTTAACCATCAAATTAGATGGTCAAATGGGTGCCGAGAGACCTATTAATGCCAACAGAGATTTTGTACACCTGGAACATTTGTAGAAATTAATCTGACTGCAGGATCTGACTGTAATTTTTATTAGATGTCTCAAATCTGAAAACATAATAAAAAGTTAAAATTAGTCTTTTAAGCTCAAAAATGTAACAGTACAGATGAATCATTATAGTCATTTGTTCTGCAGGACAATCTGTAATGCATTGAGAGGATTTTAATACAGCTTTAAGAAAGCCAGATGACAGAGAAGTTAGGTATCTCATGTTACACCATTGTAAACACTGTGGGGAAGCAGACACTTCTTGGGAAAATCATGCCAGGGATACTAATATTGTGTAGAAATCACATGTTAATAGACAGAACATAACTGAAAAGTTATGTAAAAAGTTTTGAAAAATTTACCAATATCAACTTAAAAATGTCAGGGAAGCTTTGAGGCATTTTTGATGTCAGGGCTGTCTGAAGGTGCATACTAAAATGCAAGTAGCCTGATTTAAAAAAAATCGGCTGGGTTTTGGAAACAGGAATCTGTTAATATCTTTGAAAGCCAAGCTTTTTTTTTTAAATTGCTGCTTAGCTCAAGTTTCAGTTCTTTTGTGGCTCAATTTTCATAAATGATTATATTATAGTGATTGGAAATGCTGGGTACTTAGTGCTTCTAAATTTTTTATCAGATACGTAATTGCTCCATGTAGTCTAAAAAAACAATGTAAGCTTGAAAGAAGTACTTGGTATGAAATGTGAACATAGGAAATTGTTTTCAGTTTTCTCCTAATGATTTCTGGCTTTATTTAGGGAATAAAAACATTTGTTTTATTGTGGAAAAAACCCAATTCTCTTGAACATTGAGGCAGTTCCAGCAGACATCATAAATGTCAAGGTCTGTTTTAAGACTAATTTCATGTCCCACCTTATATTGAAGGCCTTCTCCAGAACATCACTCCTCAGATGTCTAAAAAAATATCTGATTTCCAGATTCAAACTTTTTATGTTCTGTTTATATCCCCCTGTTCTTGTGCCAGCATCATCACTTATTTTACATAGCTTGGATGTATTTAAAGTCTTATTTCTTTACAGCTTTTGTTTTCCCTCAGACAACTGTTTAATTTCCTCTCAGAAGACAGGCTTGTTTTCTGTGTTCATTATAATAATTCTTCTACTTAGCCATTCCAGCTTTGATTCATTTTTTCTTGATTTCACTTAACCAGAACTCTGTATTTTATTCCAGATGGACTTGTGCTTTGTTTGATAACAAAAGTACTTCACATTTTCCCTGGAAAAAAGTCCCCCCATCTTTTCTGGAGCTTCCTTGGTCTTTTATGCTGTTTTGTTATTTTGAATTTTTTTTTTTACTCCCATCTAGAAGGCCATCCACCTCCTGAGTGAAAGCCTCACCTTGTCACTTCTCGTGATGTCTTTCATTATACAAAAGACATCACATCATCAGCTGTTTTCTGTAGCATTTCCAGTTAATGCCAATGACACAACTGAAAACACTGAAGCCAAATGATCTTTGAGTGTCTATGACAATGAGTTCCTCCTGGACATATATTTCTCCTGTCAATGCAATGTCTCTTCTTTTCTTGCTCACCTTACATTTCTTGCAATAGGCTGTTTTCCCCACTCACAATAATTTCACGGGTTGTGCTGTGCCAGATGCACTGGAGATGTCCAGGAAGACTGGTGTTTCTCTTGCCTAGAAAAAACATTTGTCAAAGAAAATTACTAGGTTAATTTAGTGTCAGCTATCTTGCTGGGTTTTTGTTTAATTTACCTTTTATAAGGACTAGTCCTTTTAACACTGCTTTCAAAGGTTTGTAATCTTGCCTGTTTTATTATTGAGATCCTCCTGGATCTATAGATGTCAGGATTGTATGACACCTGTCCTTCCTGGTTTTTATTACAGTGACTCTGTTTGCTCTAAAGGTTGCACTCATGCAATATTCTGCCTTAATGTATTAAAACATTGCTGTAAGACTGGCAGCTTTCTGGCCTCCATAATGCAGCTTTATAACATACCGACTTTTTTAACTTCATGAAAATTTTGTTCCTGCTTTGCAAAATAGATCTTCAGTCCTTCCCTGCAATTCTGCCTTTGGTCAGGAATCAACTTGCCTCCGAGCCTTGTGTGAAATAAATTCTGTCTTCTCCTTAAGCAGGAACCTGCATCCTCTGATTTAATGGACTGAAGTTAGGAGCAGGTACTGTCTTCTTTAGGCCCTCTTCCATTATGTTCCTAAACTGCTCATTTTGGCAAAAAGATTTAGTTGCCAAAAACTCCAGTGTTTTCAGGCTGTCTCCTGTCACCCTGCATCCTTTTTTTTTTTCACCTGCAGCATCCACAGCAGAACACATTAATGTCAGAAGTACTGCTGCTTACTTCTGTGGAAGTTATTTGCAAAATTACTGGTCAGTGTATTCTTCTGGGAGGAATTGCTCTTGGGACAAGGGAGTTTGTATACAGCTGTGTTTGGTTTATTTAGTTTTGTTTTTTTAGGAGCATGGCTGTGACATCAGCATTTCAAAATAGTCAGACATGGCACTACTTGTCTTTGTTGGGCAACAGTGAGCAAATGTCTGTGTAGGACATTGGGTTTAGACAGCCTGGCGATTCGTTCACAAGCTTGTGCCGGTGCTGCGTGCCCTCTGGCAGCTCCCACACTTGCTTGTTCACAGTCTTGCCTCAGACCAACCTGAAAATTTTCTCCCTTACAACATGTGTGACCCTTCCCAGCTAGAAATGTTTTTTTGGCATCTCTGTTCCCACATGTGATGCAATCATTCACTTCCCAGTAAAATGTGCTCTGTCTTAGGTCCTTTGTTGATACACACAGACATCTCCTCTTTGTTCTGTCCTGTTGGGTCATTGTAGCAAGTGTCCTGCAGGCACAGTACTGGATAATTGAAAATGAAGTATTGTTTGTGTAGTGAAGCCACAAGATAACACAGAACTTTGAGCTTTGGCCCCCTTTACTCTCACTTGTTAATTATGAGCTAAAATTTAGAAAGTAAGCATTTTAGGGCAGTGGTGATATCTTTTTTTGTCAGTGAAACGTTTGGGGCACTGTCAAGGCTTTCACCCCACAGAGTCAGCTTTTTTCCCTTGGTATACCATTTGCCACTCTGTAACAATTCTCATTTTCCCTTGCTACTGTTAACCTGCTTTTGCTTTCTTGACTTTAAAGTAGTGTAAAATACTTGGCAAGTTAAACTTATGAATTGAGTCAGTGATTCAAAATTAAAATAATCCCTCTAATACGTTATTTCAAGTCTAAATAGGAAGTCAAAAAAAGGCTAGCTAGTCATGGCTTAATACAAAACAAAATCTTAAGACAGATCTAGAAGGTCTGTTTTTCCCGTATATCTTGTCTTTAAGATGGACCTTTAATAGGTGTGTAAGGAGGGAGCTCAAGAAACAAGAATGAAGTAGCATAAACCTTTCCCTTGCACATTCTTTCCACTTCTGAAAGTGAATAACTTAGGGTTATATAATAACTTGCCAGAGTCCAAGACTATATCTGGATCATTGTTTCTGATAGCTGTCCATGCACATATCCTCCATGAATTTGTCTAAACCTTTTTTGAACTCATTTATGTTTTTTGTTTCCATAGCATCCTGTGGCAATGAGTTTCACAATGTAATTATGTGATTTGTGAGAGTACTTCCTTTTGTTTGTTTTATATCTGCAGCCTGATAATTTCATTGGGTGCTCACTTGTTATGAGAAATAATAAATCACAGTTATAACTGATTTTTCCACATTTTTCTTGATTATTTTAAAAACCTCTACTGTAGTCCTCTTAACTTGGAAAACTAATGACTGTATCTGTTTAGAGCCACAGTCTAATTAGTCTCCAAATGGAGACTGTTCTGTAACTTGGATAATTCTTTCTCACCCTGAGGTGAATTTGTCCTGGTGTTCCTGTGTCTTCAAGACACGAGATGACCAAAACAGTGTGTATTGCTTAATATATGAGTACACTGGTATGTAGTAATGTTCTGTATTAGTGTAATTTTGTTTTTGTAGCTGACTTCTCTTACTGCAGAAGCTGGCAGAACCTGCAGCAGCTGCATGGCCTTTCTAGGAGTTTTGAAATGTTTTTGAACAGTATTAAACATGAATCCTTTGTCATGTATTATAGAGCATCTCAGTGTTATCGCCAGATCTTTACAGTGCTAAAACATTAACCCAAGTTCATGTTTTGAGAGGAAAATATCAAGGGACATATGAGGACATGCACAACAGAAGTACAACTATAATCTGGATTGATTCTTACTCTAATGCTTGTGTCAAAAACACCCTTTTTTTTCCGAATAAATAGGTAAGAAGGAAAATACTAATAGTCTTAATTCAGATAAGCGTCAGGCTCTGACTGAAGAGTCCTTTCAAAACTATTACTTCCTGAAATTTTTGCTGTGATATTTCATTGGTGTAACACAGTGTTGCAGACATTTCAGAACAGTACTGGGACATTACTAATTATTTTGGTCTCTCTGGAATTAAAGTCAAGACTTCTGTTCAGGTTCTTGTGCCATAGACATTGGGATACTAATCTTTCAGTTATCTTAGATAAAAGAAATTAATATTCCTTTGTCTTTTTGTAGTAAGTCATATGCTAAAATCCTTGCCTATTACTTGAGGGACTTATTGTACACATATGTTTCCCCAGGCAGCATTAAACCTGAGACAAACTGAAAGTGTTGTGTGTACAGAGCACACCAGTTGCAGAAACATACTGAAATTGTTGCATGTTCACAGTGTATTCATTCCTTGTGAGCACAGAAATATTGGCAGAGGGAGGAGCACTTTGTTAATATTTCCAGAGAAAGTAATCAAGCCTGTATTCTTGCTTTTGGAAGTAGAGTGGACTATGGGCTACATCAGTTGTGCCAGTGGGCTTTGTGTGTCCCTTAAGCCTCAAGCAGAGCTTTCATGTCTTGCCTCACTGTACTGGCATGACTGAGAGAGGAGAACTTCAGAGCATGCTCCTCTGCCTAGGAAAAAATGGAAGAAAAAAATGGCATTTGTATGTCTTGTGTGGTACACAGGTTGTGGTTGAATAGTTTCTTTCTTGGGTTGAGTATTTTTTCTGCAGTCTGGGTGGTATGAAATTTCTTTTGCAACTTGAACCAGCAAAGAGCATTACATTACTTCTATAACAAAATTGAATTAATGCAAACTTTTAAGAAAATACTTATTTTTATCTTCTAGGCTACTCGACATGCAGAAATGGTGGCAATCGACCAGGTCCTTGACTGGTGCAAGCAGCACAAGAGGGATTATAGGGAAGTGTTTCCACAGCTGGTGTTGTACGTAACTGTAGAGCCCTGTATCATGTGTGCAGCTGCTGTGCGCTTGATGAGTATCCTTTCATGCTGACTCACACTGGGAAACTCTGTGTCAAACCATTACTCCTTTGGCAGTGAGCCCACAAAGAAAGGCTTGGCAGTGTCAGGGAAGAAAAACCATGAGGGGTGGTTTGAGGGTCTGCACCCACCTCCATGATGAATAGTGAGAGACTCAAGAGTGAAAGAGAGATGCAGTTATAACTGTAGAGAGGTGCAGTTATAACAAACAGGTTATAACAAACAAGCTCTTAGAGATTAAAAATACATTTCAGAGATGTCTGTTAGCATATAAAATGAGCTATAATATCACTCATATAAAATGAGTGTTCAGTTTTGAATGTTGTATCAATCAGTAAACCATGTCTTTGTATGCCCCTGCTTTGGGGATTCATGATTCCCCTTTTCTGAGATAGGCTGGATGTGCATCTTCAGCAATACATCTTACATCATTCAAAAGTAAATTCCAATTTTATAAGGGAGAAATTGTAGCTCAGACTAATTTAGTTTGAAGAGTACAGGCACATTGTAGGAAATTTGATGACTGCATAGATCAGGCTTCTGTACTTCCTGCTTGTTTTTCACTCATTACCTTGACTCACTCCCATAAATTCCACGGGTCGTGTATGGCTGTCGAAATGAGCGATTTGGAGGCTGTGGCTCCGTTTTGAGCATCTCATCTGATGATATGGTGGACTCAGGAGACCCATTTGAAGTAGGCTGTAAAATGTTTTCCTTTGTTTTCCATCTAGAGTACTGGGCTTCCTTACTAGGCTTCGAGAATATTATGTATCACTTTAAGGAGACACAGATGGAAGATGATCAAAGTCAAGTAAACTTGGCTCAATAAGAAAATAACATAAAAAAATTAGGTTGTTAGAGAAAATTGAGGAAAGCCCTTATGACAGTCTTTAATTATTTAAAAGGATGTGTCAAAGGGTAAGGGAAAGAATTATGCTTGTGGAATAAGGTAAGAATTAAATATATCTAAAATATGTGTAATACTTAGAACAGTAAGTATATGCTGCAGGAAGAGATTGAGGGAAAATTATTTTAAGCTGCAGAATGTACAAACACATAATCAATAAAGATCAAGTAACAGCAACTTACAAAATTAATGGGTTTTAGTTGAGCCATCAGAAATTATTGTATTTTTGTTTTCAGTCTGTGTGTTTATGAGATAAAATGTATTAGCTTACATTTACTTCATGTAGTTCAAATCCCAAAATAAATCTGAACTGCAACAGTAGCAGAGGAAATTCAGTTTAGGTATCAAGAAACTTTCTGAATAGTAAGGATACTGAAAGAACAGTGTCTGGGGTGATTTAGGCATCTTTGTCATGTGAGAAAGGCTGGACAAGCATTCAGTGGAGGTAGGGTGTAAATAAATCTAGGTGCTTTACAGCATGATGCTGCCTATGTGCCCATTACATGTAGAGAGTATTTCTAGCATTTTATTTATTACATGATCCACAGTTGTACATGATTTTGCCTTATAAAGTGATACTGATTCCTGGAGTTCTTTTCCACATTGCACATAAAGGATTTAATGAATGTAAAAAACAAGTAATGTATTTTGGAAAAGCTCAAGGCTCGACGAATTTCAGTCAGCAAGACAATACTGTTTGGTACTCTAGTGTAAACATATTAGGCATCTTTCTGTCAGTGTGTCAGTGAGACATCTGAATTAATTGGTGTACTCAGTACTGAAAGGGTGTTCATTTGCTAACATTGGCATGTGGTATTTAACTTTTTTATACATTCAGAAGACAGAAAGGAGAAGGTTCTTGATACTATGAATCCTTTGTTTCTGTAGGCAATTGCAGTGGAATGTATAGGAGTAACTACTTATTTTCTAGCATGGGTGGAGATTTATTTAGTGTGGGTGACATTGAAATGCTTTGTCATTAGTATTCATGACATGGAAAAGCCATTTAAAGGACCAAAAAGATCTGAAAGGTGACTGTTAGGAATTAAGAATAGGTATGTGGAAGAATGTTTTCTGTCAGGAATCTTGTATGTCTCTTATGTTTCCAAGTGCTTGCTTATGGGAGGTTTGAAACACATTAATAAGAATGAAATTGTAGATTGCATAAATTGTACATAATTTACTAAGAAAGTTTCTTTTGCCTAATATTAAGTTATTAAGGAAATTACATGCTCTACTAAGCCTCAATATAGTGTTTTCCAGATGTTTTAGGTATTAAACCTGAAATGGAGATTTTTTTTCTGACCCCTAAGCTGACAGTACAGTTGTTTAAAATTGTTCTGTACTCAAGGCATTACTGTGAAGCATGGAATACGTTATTCTCAGATGTGCCCACTAACATCCTTCTAATTTGAACAGTGCTCTTCTGGCTATCGTGCTGAAGAAGCAGTAGAATTGTTAAAAGCTTTCTACAGACAAGAAAATCCCAATGGTAGGTTTTACATTAATGCGTCCATTTTGGTGCCAACCTAATTTAAAAGAATGTTGGCACTGGAATTACTGTAATTCACTTCTGATGAGTCTTTTCCTTTCCTGTTTCTTGGCAGCACCAAAATCAAAAGTACGGAAAAAGGATCGGCGTCAGTAGCCCTACACCGGTGGGACACAGAAACTTACCAGAAAATGATAGGTTTCTTCAGCATACTGCTTTTTTAAAATGTACAGTTCAATCAAACTATGTTTCATTTTCTCCACAGGGTTTTTACTAATAGGATACTTAGTACCTGCTCCTGTGTTCCTATATTTATGATTTCTTGTTATCATGACAAAACAAGAGAATAAATGGCTGTTTTTGGAAAGAGGAAAATTCAAAGTGGTTCAAGTCCACTCATTTACAGACAGATCCATTAATATGGTGCTTTCTAGAACACCTTCTAGAATATTTTTTTCCTTCTATGTGTGGAGAAGCATCTTGCTTTTCAATAGGAAATGTTCGTTTAGGCAAGCAACTCTCTTGGGAGGTTACATTTTTAAGTCCTTTACAGTCTGTGTGTGTATATGTATTCAAAAGGAATTGTACAATCCTTGAAGACTTAGGACTATTGCAAATGTTTCCTTGTTTTTTTTTCTACCTTAGAACAAACCAGATTTTCAGAGGTAACTTCTGAAAGCCACATGCCTGTGTAGACAGGGACATACACACAATCATGTGTCTGTGTGTGCTGTTGCTTAGTAAGGATAAGCAAATATCATTTGGCTGCGCAGCACTTTCAGACAAAGTTGTGGAGAAACTCTCCACAACTCTCTTTAGACTGTCCACTCCTGTTGTGAATATCAGTGTAAGAAATACTTTATTTTTAAGTATCCACTAAGAAGTTTTCTCAGCTCCTAAATTATAGTAACCAAGATGGGCAGATAAAAGTAAAAACCAGGAAATGAAGTTGGTAATAACATGAATATAATATATTTAAGATATTTATCTTTTCATAATGTTGGTTGGCTTTGTCATTTCCGTGTTCTTTGCTTGGCCTTGCAGTAATTTATAATCCAGAAGAGGGCCTTCAAGATCCACTAATGAATTAAGAGTAGAAGAACGGTTCAATCTTGATTGTATACCTTTTAGTGGATACTTACATGAAGGGTGAAATTGTTTGGAGTTTATTTGGCTGTTATTCAGAAATTTGAGAAATGCCATCGCTTTTTTTATTTTATGCAGAAGAGTGTTCAAAATTTTACAACTATAAAAACTGAATACTATTAAGCTTTTTAGATATTTCAAATAAATACTTTAAAAAGTTTTTAAAAACAATATTAAAAGCATTACTTTGTCACCATTGCTCTTAATAACTTAGAATTTGTATTTTATGTATTTACTTGATGTTTACAAAGTGACATGGGAAATAAGCATTTTTACCATAATATCTATTTTCAGAGTTTAGAAATAATATTTCTTTGACTTAAGCCTTTTAACTGATGTCAGTAGCCTATCCTATTCTCCTGACCATTACTTAGAACCCTCTTTCAGTCTTTCCCATTCCATAAACAAAAGTTATGACTCTGTTTGTACATTTAATCTGCTTCAGAGCTCCAAGGGCTTGTGAACCAGACAGCTAAGCTGAAAAAGCTGTTTAGGAAAAGACCATTTTTAATGACTGGGATGGCTTCATTGGAAAGAAACAGGCATGCCTGTGGTTATGGTATTTGGCTGGTGATAGGAGAGGGCAATTTATCACTACAGATACATTCACATCTCAGCTGGACCATAATTTTCTTATACCTTGAAGAAGTCACTGAAGTCCAGATTAAAGACATCAGACACCTGGCTTGTCACTGACATCAGTGACTGTAGGAATCAGAGCCTTCATGCTGTTTTGAATCAGGACCTAAACCTCTCCACATCTTTTCTTTTTCAGAGGGGCTATGAACACTTTCCTTTCCCATTGTCTTCTTTCAGAGAAGGATGTTACACACACAGATGTGTGACAGTAGGAGCCATGTAAATAAGTAGAAAGATTACTGGTAGTAGGACAAAACACATTTTAAAAGCTTTGTCCAATTTTTCAACCCTTAAATTGGAACAGAACTTTTTTGTCAGTGGTAACCTGTCACTTAATATAACAGTTCAAATCTTGTGCAGAGCCAAAAGAGAGTGAAGAGGGTGAGAAAAATAAAAATTTCTGTTGAGAGTGATCAAGGCTAATAATGTGCATCTTGGAACAGAAGTAGGGAGGAAAAATAGTGTAGCAGGATAAAAACTGTCATTTTATAGAAAGGTTGTAAAAAATGCTTCTGTTTAATGTATAAGCAAAAGGACAGTGGTCTAGTACTGAGGTGAATTTGGATGGGGGAGGGGTTTGTTTTGTGTCTTTTTGTTGTTTGTTTGTTTGGTTGGGTTTGGGGTTTTTTAGCATAATAATTAGCTTGGGGAACAAACTGCTGAAAGATTACACAGGAAGCAAAAATGCAACCCATTCATCTGAAAATCCTGCTATGTACCTGAGTAAGAACAAATGCAGATACACAGGTATTTTTATAAAGCAAACAAATCAACTCCTGTGTGAACACAAGCCACTCCTCAGAGCCATGCAGCTGGCCCCTCCTTGCTCCCCCCCCAAAATAAATGAACCACACACATCTCACCAGGCAGCAGGAGCCAGGGAGGCTGGTTTTGTGCCGCTGCCCTCAGAGCTGCACCTCAGGCAGGTGTCCCGGTGTGCTGTGCCACAGCTCTTCTTAACCATGACTTTTGAGCTTGTCAGCATGTTTTAGTCAGATTTGCAAACTCCAGAGATCCACAAGAAATTACAGAGATGCTGGGTAGAAGGTTCTGAGTTCAGGCTCAGAGAAACCTCCCTGTGACTAAGCGCAGGGGCTGTGAAAAGGCAAGAGGAAACCATGACAATTACAAGCCAATGAACTGACTGGTTTGGGTGCTCCACATCACCAAACGAGCTTAGCAAGAAAGAGAATTAGAGAATACAGAAAGAATGTTAGGAAAAGAATTGAAGCATTCTTGGGAGCTTACTCAATGATAAGATTCTTGCTTATGTCTGCAGAAGCACAGTATGGCTTGGTATGTAACTGCTGCCACCAGGTGAAATCCTGCAGCAAATTGGGTTGCACATCCTGGAAGAAGTATTGCTGTCTTTGCTGGAGACCTGGTGTCAGGCTTTGGCACTAGCTTTAGAGGAATGTCAAGAGCAACAACTCTTAATTGTTACTGACACCTGGAAAACTCAAGAGCAGCAGCTTATAAATGGTGCTATTCATTTCCACAGCGCTTTTACTTATTTTTATCTATTTGTTTCTAGGTTGCCACATAGCAGGCCCCAAGAGCAGCAGTAAATATATTCAGCTGGTTTATTTAAAGAAGTTTAAATGCTTCACCATTTTCCCCTTGCTGCTTGATAAATAAACATTTGGGCTTCAGGGTTACATTTACCTTGGACTGCATTTTTGCCAGTTCATCACAGGTAAACATGATTTTATTTCTGTCTTTGGTTTGCTTGTCAATAGTCTGACATCAAATTATATTGAACCAGCTAGGAGGGCAGGAAGCAAAACAACACGGCTTTGTCTCTGCTAAACCGATTACAATTGACAATCCAAGGCTATAATAAATATGTCTTGTGACTTGCACACTAGAGGAGAGCCTGAATTTAAATTATAGCTTTGGGTTTTGAAATGCTCACTGATCCATTCCATTCCCATTAAGAGCGCCTTCCGCTCTGCAAAATTAAGTGATATCTTTACATGACAGTTTAATTTAATTAATTTGTTTTTCGATACGTACGTTTATGGAGTTTCTCCATTAAGCTTTTGAAATGTCTGTAGGTCCTATGCATTAATGTAAATGCGCCATGGTCTGTAATTACCTTTGGCAGGCTTAGGGCACTGATAAAAAGATTATATTTTTAAAAACTAAAGTCTTCAAACTTCCTCGGTGCTTGGCAGGAAATCTATTTCTGTGTTTTATTTGGAGCAAGGCTGTGGAGCCTGCAGCCAACAACTCCAGTGTAGGCAGTAACTGTTAAATTTTAGAAGAAAATACATTTGAGGCTAAATGAGAGAAAAGGACAATTAGTGCAAGAGTACTAGAAGCAGCTGTTTGTGTGTTTTGCCTTGTGGCTGCCAATAGATACCCTTTATCATTAAAGTGCATCTAGATACAAGGTATTTTCTATGAAATTACTTCACAAAACACGGATCTTTGTCTTTTTAAGAGGCTGCTCCAAAGTGAGTTTATCTTCCTTTTTCACAATAGCTCTGCACCAGCCAAGAATACTGGATTCTCCCTTTGCCTCCTCCTCCCTCCTTTCTAAAAATGAACTTTTCAGGAAAATACAGATTTCAGAGAAGTTTGAAGGAGAGCAGATGGCCAACAGTGATCCAATAGGATGTAAAACTTTAGTTAGGTAGTTGCTTGGCAGGCAAGTACAAGTGAGCCTGTGATGTTTCCATAGTGATGTTTTCACATGGTGCCTTCCTTTTGTCTTTTAAAAATCTAAGTGATTTAAAAAAAGAAACAGGGGGCGTGGGGGTAGAGGGGGGTGGAGGATAAAATAAAATGAAGAGCTCTGCCAGGGGCAAAGACTTGGGCTCATCTCTGATTTGTGCTTGAGCAGTGATGCACTGTCCTCAGCTACAGTGGCACTCATAAGCCTCAGTTGCTGTGGTGCTTGTGTGCTGTCCTGCTGGATAAAGCAGGGACAGCTTCTGAAATTATAACTGAGATTGTAGTGCTCTTGGAGGGACACTGATTTTTCTGGTGTCAGGATTTCACATTTACCTCTGGGGGAAGGTTTGCTGTGGCAGTTCTCTAACCATCAGAGCTTTCTCTGCATGCAAGGAGGCACTGCAATAAAAATTAACACTTCCTGTGACTTTGATTCCTACTTTCTCCTTTCAAGCCTTAGAGGCAGCCATCACAGCCACATTAGTTTGGGAGGATATAAACAACAGCCATTATCTGTGCTGCCCCATTGCGCAAGAGAAACAAGGTTTGTAGGGAGGGGCAACATCTTCTATTAAGCCAAATGACACTTGGAAGAAAACAGGCAAGATTTTCAACATCCAGCCATAGGGACACAGAGTTGAAAAGCTTGCCAGCTTTTTCCACACACTTAAAGTAAGTAAAATGAAGACAAGTAACTGTGTTCCATCTCCCTGTAAAACCTGCTTTTCTTGAAAGAAAAAATAGAGGACAATTTGATTATCAGCAAATTTGAGCAGGAAAGGTTTGTTAGGAGACTGGACTCACAGTAAACTCTGTTTCAAACTCTGCAGAAGAGCCTTCCACTGCCTCTGCACAGATGTGTCAGCACTTGTGCCAGCACTCTGTGAGGCTCCAACGCAATTTTCCCTTCTCAGATTTTCCCTTCCCATTCAGCAAGGTGCTGAATACAGCAGCTCATTCACTGAGCCCCTCACCCTTGAGCTAGCGAGACTCTTCTGAGGAGAAGCAGGTTCCTAGCAGGAATGCTGTGAGACAGGGGCAGACTGGTTCACATTACCCGTGGTTTATGAATCCCAGCACGAGCTGCTCTGGGTGCTGAGGTACAAGCAAACAAAGTCAATTTATCCTGTGAACAAAGTTACCTAGCTGCCCTTCCGTGCTCTGCCTCACCTGGGCATTCAGAGCTGCTCGACAAGGGAGCCCACTGTTCCTGTATTGACCACCCTGTGATTGTTTGGCCCTGGAGACAGAAAATGAGTCCTTTCTAAAGAAACTAATTTTCTTGCCCTCTGCAGCCTCTTGCCAGTCGTGCTGAGCAGCACTTGCACTGGCAGCAGCCTGAATGAATCATTCAGAACTATACCTGTTTAGGGCACTTTTAAATATTTTAATGTGTTTACCCTGTCTGGGTGCTCCATAAGAATGCTTAAGATACCAGCGATAAGGGGCTGAAGGCTTTCAGCCATGGTAGCCACAAAAACTTGATTTCTTATGAGGTAGGACACTTCAGAAGCATTTCCACTGCATGGGAAATCTGACAACTTTGGTGTGGGCAGCTGCAGCTCAGGGAGAATCAACCTATGGATTGACCTATAGATGCAGAGAGTCCTTGCAGTGCTGCTGTGCCACAGAGGACAGTTTGGAAATGGCACTGCAGAGCTGGGCGAAGTGGGACAGCTCAGACTCTTGCCCATCTTTGCCTTCACCCTGTGCCGCGGCTCTTCCCTCAGCACTCACATACTTCAGCATTTTGTTCTGAGAGTTTATCTGCTCGTTCCTGTGAGCCTTTGATCTGCCTTTATACTCCGCGACAGAGCAGCAGAGTGCTCCCATTTGGAAGCACCTGCCTGCTCACTGCAGCTTTCAGACCACCCTCGGGCAGTGCTGCTCAGCAGCCATCAGCGCTTGCCTGTGTGCCGAGGCTGCAGTTACAGACCCAACTCCGAGGTATCTCTGTGTCGGGTCCTGTGATGAGCTTAGCTCGGCTGTGCCGCGGAACACGAGCCCTTGTTGTTCTCCTCCCTCATATTTTCATTTTGTGCCCTCATCTCTCTCCTGCTGCCCCCTGAGAAGCAGTCAGAAGCTGCTCCGCATCGCAGTAGCAAGGAGCTTCTTCCTTCCTGCCTTTCTGCTGCTCCAGCTAGAATAATGCCAGCTACCAAGAAGGAATAACCCGCAAGGAGCCTAATGAAACAGCAATCTGGCATTAAGATATGTATATAGTTGCCATTTGTTAAATTGACAGATGACATTTGGAACATGCAGCCCCTATTCATTTTTTGGAGCTAAATACTCTCTTGAAATAAAGTCGTTGCCATTAGTGTTAAAGCTGATTTGCAGCCCAGACAGGGCCAGCTGTGCTTTTACACATTTCTGGGCACCAGGTCAGATTCCTAGCAGCTGTAAGATTTATTTTTATTTTTATTTTTTTTGCATTGAACTGGGCAGTTCATGAACAAGATACCCCAAATTGCCTCAAGCTCTACCTTTCCTTTTCCCTTCCTACTTTTTCATGTAGAATTTCTTTATACAAGGGGAAAAACAGGGTTTTGACAAACAGATTTTAATCAACTTAAATTTCATCATCTGCTACCTAGTCCCACTCGTCTACATTTTTATGTGCCTATAATAACAAGGTGCCAAAGAGAAGATCCAAACACCTTCAGCAGCAGTTCGAAATTTATTCTTAAGCAACAAAAACTCAGCTTTCTTAGAGACAAATACCTCAGACATCATTATATTTTAGGAACAGTTAAGAGTGTGAAGGACTCTGCTCATCCAATTCAAAAACATAGAAATCATGGTAAAGATGCAATATTCCTTTACACCTTCAAATTGCTGTCAACACTTTCATGATGACTTCCATTTCCAGCTCCAGAAATACTCAGAAGAAATAGGTGCCCAAACTTTATCTAAGTTGTACTTTTAGACAAGAACTTGGCTGTTACCTCATATGCTGCTTCATCAGTTTCACTGATAAAGGCCCAGAGAAGTCATCTGACTTGTTTATTTAATGTCTTTTCGATGTCATTCCATTTTAACACTCGGATGTCATTCCACTACCACTTCAACTTATTTTTGCACATAAAAGAGCAAAAATTAAGCCTTCCAATATGCAGAAAAGCTGGTAATTAGATGGCTACTATTGGCTGAAGGGAGTGAAGCACCTTCCACAGGTGTATGCCAGGCAGAAGAGCGTAGAAGATAGCAAAGCTTCACCTCACATTTCTTCAAACACTGACCCAAGGCTGGGAAAAGGTAAAGTTCCCTTGACTTTGGTGCTTTCTCCAGCAGCTAAGGCAAGAGAAGGTGAGAGCCTAGCCAGCAGCCTTCTCATTCTGATTTGCCAGGAGGCACAGATTTCCCAGGAGTCACAGCCACACAGGAGCCACAAGAGGAGCAAGAGCCTGCAGAATGTTTGAGTCACAGGAATGTTTTCTTTCTTTAACTTAAAAAAAAAAAAATCTTAAATGATTTACATATGAATTGCTTCTAATGAGGACACACAAGATCAGTTTTCCAGCAGACTTTCAACAAGGCCAAAATTAAGGATACAATTACATGGCAGAATACTAGACTGAGATCTTCATGGTTTTTATGTCAACAGTGAAGTCAGCCACTGCTGGTGGGTGGGAAGCAGCTCTCTTTAGTGATGTTGAGCTGGTTGATTTTCTGATTACTTCAGAGAATTTTAAAAATAGCAAATTATAATAACAGGCCTATAAGACTCTCTAGCAGCTTTCTGATTAATGTCAACCTCAAGTTATATGCTGAGTTCATGTCCATAAGGTATGCTGTTCAGACATTTTCTAGATGCTGTTTTAACCTGTCTTCTGAGTCACATTAGTCAGAAGAATTGGCCTGTAATTTAATTATTGCAAATGGTGCATTGGTGAGTTATTTCCTAGGAGAGAGAGTTAAGAAAACCCAACATTGCAATTAATGCTGAAAGGAAACCCTTTTGCTTTGGCCTTTTGAAAATTTTTCTATGTGTCAGAAGCCAAGTGAGACTAAGAGAGTTTAGAAAATTCTGTTAGAAAGTCATCTTCACCCAGAGCTTTCCTAGAGACCAGAGGTTTTATGACTCCTTTTTATTTCTTCCTTTGCTTTGGGACTACATAACTCTTCCCTAATTTTCTGCAGAACTGCAGGTATTTCCAATTTACTTCAGAGACCTTGAGTCTGTTCAGGTCAGTGCAAATGACTCAGGCTAGTTAAGGGATTTTAGAACTCAAGAGAGATGTCTTTAAGGTCCACAGTGTTTGTAGCTTGTGCAATAGATGACCATCAAAGCAATCATTTAACACTCTGTGTTTGCTTTCCTTCCTGAGCTGTACGGCCAGCAGTTCACAGACCTTTCCTCATGGCTCTTATTTTCGGTTTTCCCACTATTTTCTAAGCAAAAAGTTCTCCACCTTTAATTCCTATAGAATTGGAATTATGATCTGAGAACCCTCACTCTTGCATCTTCATAACCACGCAGCTTGAAAACTTGGAACAGAAACATTTACATCTGAGCAGATTAAACAACAAAATCAGCAGTATAAGAGATTCTCAGTGGGGTTCAAAGACTCTCCCAAACTGAAGCAAGAAGGTTTTTAAGTGCTATTAAGTCCAAAAGCATCATGAGGTGAAAAGCATAGCAAGTTCTGTGACCCGCCTCTCCAACCTTCCTTCTATACCACCATCTTCCAACTGCACTGTGCATCTTCTGGGTGCTTTGGGCCATCCACACTCTACAGATGAATAGCAAGCCTTGCTGCCCCTCCTGGTGGGCCATGTTCTGACCAGGCCTGGCTGATCCAGACAATGTTGGACACACACTAAGCTGGCAAGTGTGCCTGGGCTTCTCACTTCAGAGATCTCCAGGACGCAGCCTGCAGCCATGCAGTGCAGGTGCCCTGGGCTGTGCAGGTGGAGTTTGAACAGGAACCAGCTGGAGACCCCCCTTACAGACACCTGTGTGTGAGGACTCTGCCTCTTAGCAACATGGCTGAACTGGGATACCACTGCCTTAACTCTTTTCAGTTACTGCTCTCCAGGGATAGCATTTCATGCTACCCACGAGATATCTAAGTGATGCCTTTTTTTGGCCTGTAGAGTGTGTTTGTCTTCTGTCTGACAAAACAAAAAGATCAGAAATAGAAGTGAATGGGAAAAAATGACAGAATAGAAAAATTCAAATAAATGCAAAAGATAAGGCGAGTCAGAGTGCTACAATGCAAAATGCTAATATGCAACATCCCCGAAGCCTTGATCCTGTGAAATGTGTAGGACACACATGGGAGCCTGCTTAACTTGCAAGGAAAGAAAACAGTTTTATTTTCAATACATTGATTTTCTAACTTACTTTTGCTAAAAATGTATTTGTTTTTAAATTAATTGCATTGGGAAAAGGCAAGAGAAATGGGAGCAGTGGATTTGGAGGGAAAATTACTTCCAGTTGGAAAAAATTATCTGTGCACCTACAGAACATGGTGGACACGAGGTTTGTGCTCTTCAGATATTTCTGCAGGCCGAAGGAGAACAAATGGGCTGAACTGGTTCTTCCCTTCATAGATGGTTGCACCAGAAGATCTGCACCCTGTATCCTCCAAAGTACAGAGCAAGACTCCAGGAGATGTAAACGTAATGAGCCACACAGTCTATATACTTCAGGTTTTCCACTTGATCTTTAAAACATGCTGCATTTGGGAGACTTGAAGCCTGGCATGCCAAAGCTTGGGGCTGTTCTGGAGGCAATCTTTCTGCTGTGGCAGTGCTGTTCAAAACTATGTCCAGTAGGCTCTGCTCTCCACCCTTATAGCTACTGTCTAGAAACTGGTGAGCTGAGCCCTGTGTTGGCAAAGTGGCTTCACTGCTCCAGGTGGACTCTTAGTGGGAAATCCCACCAGCTATAAAAATCCCTTCCCTTCTCTCTCCCCCTAGAAATCCTGCTGGCTCAATGTATCCATATCCCACTGGAGTCAGACATATTTCTCTGGCTGCAAACCCCCCAGCTCCCTCCAGTGAGTGTCCAGCACCCAGGCTGGGCTTTGGTGGTGTGCTTGTTCTGCTCTGCACACGCCGGCTCCGAGCCTCAAAGGTTCTGACCACCATGCGTGTGTTTAGTTTTAAGAGCAATTCAGACTTGTGCTTGACTCATACAGCAGACATACCTTTTGTTTCCAGGGTACATATTTTCAGTGTGTCCTACCTAGCCACAGTTTGCAGATCAGGCTGTTCCTGTGTTGCAGTATAATAAGAGTAGGCAGATGAACCAGTCCTCAGTGGTTTTGCCTGGAGAGATATAAATCATATTGTTGGTATTATTTCTTCACATGTTGTGTCATTTGCTGAACAATTAAGTGCTACTGAAGGATTAATAAGTGAGCCAAGGCTTCAGGCTCCCTCCTTCATGGGAGGAGACGACAATGTAACTTTTTAATATTGTATTATTATTTAATGTAAAACCAGCTGATGCAAAAATCAATTCCATGCTAAAGTGTGTTTTCCTCTTTGATCCTTTTGAACTAGTTCAAAAAAAACAAAAAAACAAAGGTGGGGAAGATACCAACACCTTAAGTCTTTTTAAACTTAGAACAAAAATTTTTAAAAGTGGGAAAGATACCAACAGCCCATAGACAATCTCTACATAATTTGTTAGAGACTAATGGTGAGTGGCACTCTCCCAAACCCATATTTATATTAAAAAACCTCATATGTGTACATTATATAGACTATCAATTATAACAGCTGAAAGTAAAGTAAATGTGATGACTGTACATCTACTTTACTATGCATTACATCTCGAGAAAATGGTATTGTTATACCAAGCTATATACCTCATAAAGTTATCACAAACTGTACACTTCAGCAATATCAAAATCTAAATACCTACATCCAAAACATGCACAATTACAAAAAAGTGTATTATAAACTATATATAAATTAATAAAAGCCATTAGTTTTAGGCTGTTTCTCTGTGTAATTCTATTAGTGTTTTGGCAGGTAAATTCATCCACACTAAATTGCACTTCTTTCAATGAAGATGAGTCCCTGAGGGGTGATTTTGGATGGTATGTTTATAATCTAGGGCAGCTCAATATTAAGGCCACTGGAACCCAGTGTGGGTAAAAAAACAATCAGACAGTTCAAAGGTTTGCACTTTTGGCTCTCTTTTCAATAAATTCCTGAGGGCCAAAGGGTGCTGGTCCTCCCCATATCCCAGGGTGGTATCACGAGGAGCCCATCTCTGCAGTGAGCACTGGCTCTGGTAGCCACTGCTTGATAGAACCGAGCAAACACCTGTGTGACATTTTGTGGGTGACAGGGACAGCGGGATCAAGTGCACCCCCAGCAAGTTCTCCAGTGACACAAAGCCTGCAGTGCAGCTGACACACAAAGGGAAGGGATGGCATCCACAGGGACCTGGGCAGGATTCAGAGGTGGCACTGGGTGAACCTCATGAAGTTCAACAAGGCCAAGTGCAAGGTCTGGCACCTGGGTCAGGGCAATCCCAAGAGATACAGGCTGGGCAGAGAATGGATTGGGAGCAGCCCTGAGGGGAAGGACTTGGGGGTGGTGGTGGAGGAGAAGCTCAGCAAGACCCTCCCATGTGCACTTGCAGCCCAGAGAGCCAACCTTGACCTGAGCTGCATCAAAAGCAGCATAGCCAGCAGGGTGAGGGAGGGAATTCTGCCCCTCTGCTCTGCTTTGGTGAGACATCAACTAGGCCTCTCCAGTGTAAGAAGGATATGAGACCTGTTGGAGCAAGTCCAGAGGGTCACAAAGAGGAGGGTCATCAGAGAGCTGGGAATCTCTCCTGTGCAAACAGGGTGAGAAAGCTGAGATTGCTCAGCTTAGAGAAGAAAGAGAAGACTCTGAGGAAACTTACAGCAACTTTCCAATATCTAAAGGGAACTATACAACAGTTGGGGAGGGACTTTTTGCAAGGCCTGTAGTGACAGGGCAATGGAGAATGGCTTAGGGTAGGTCTAGATCAGATATCAGGAAGAAATTCTTTACTACGCGGGTGGTGAAGTACTGGAACATGTCTAGAGAAATTGTGGATGCCCTGTCCCAGGCTGAACGGGACTCTGAGAAACCTGGTCTAGTGAAAGGTATCTCTGCCCATGGCAGGAGGTTAAAAGTAAGCTGTCTTTAAAGGTTCCTTGCAACCCAAACCATGATCCTACAAAATCATCATTCCCTCCTGACAGAGAGGGTTGCTCCCTTTATCTATGGAATATGCTCGGCTGCTGCTAGCACAATTACACTGCAGGAAAATCCTGTTCCAAATAATTTAGTCTTTATTTACTCAGAAGAAAAAAATAAAAAGCTAGAAGGTAAAGGCTAATGAAATACTGGTATGGGAATTATTTTACAGAAATAAAATACTCGGCATGTTTCTAAGGGCACAACGTCATACACAGGTCCACAGGGAGTCCTTCACAGCAAAATTTCCTGAGGGCCTTGTATGTGTTCACATAACTTTTTAGGGGGAAAGATGCTGGTCCATCATAATGTTCCATCACAATAAGAAGGCAGGGTACAAGTTAATTGAAATGACTAGACACAGCATCTGCAACTGGGGAAAGCAAATAGGCACAGAAAACAAATATGTGCCTTTTGTTTTCATGTTAAGATTACATGCAAAATGAATTTTGAACCTGAAGTTGAAACAATTCCATATTCCATCTCTGTGGTCCCACTGTTTGTCTAGTTTACAAAGCTCCTTCTCACATATTTGCAATGTTTCTCATTTGGCTGCATTTTGAATTAGTATCTTCATATATAAATAAGCTAAATTAGGATATGCTTTATCATGTAACTGGCACAGTGAACTGGGGAATAAGCATGCTTGCCAAGTAGTACCGGGAGCATGGATCAGGCTCCTGGCAACAGGGAGAGTTTGGCTATTCATTGTGATGACACCTAGGAACAGAATGATGCAATACAGAGCTTGAGGCTTTCATGTGTTGCCTCTGCCACCATCCCTCTCAGACAGGGTGAGAGATACTCGGTGTCTTCATCTGCTCCTCTAAATTACAGCACAGTCAGTAACATATCATTTGAGGGGTTTGAGGCTAAACTTGTAAACCTGTTTTGATTCCATCCATCATGTCTCTCATTAAGTGTAAAGCGCCTCCAGGGAAAGGCAGCTGATTAAACAGATTCCTCAGTGACATAATGAATTTACAAAGCCCTCAGGTTTTGCTGGGGATGTTTTGGGAGAAATATCTTCAGCCACCAAGGGGGAAGTCCACGGAGAGGGAGAATCATTTCATTAGGTTTGCCTTGGGGCCTGAGAAACATTCCCCACCCAGCCTGGGGACTGAGAGGAGATCACTGTTGAGCATTGGAAGGGAGGAGGGCGGGCAGGGACATGGCCATCCATCCATCTATCCAAGCACACCCCTGTCTTTCCATTGAAGGGTGGGGGTCACAGCCTCCTTGCTTTCCTTGGTCACTCAGCTATGTCACCTTTCTCCCAGCAAAACTCTGCTCACAGAGAGGTATTGCCTCTCAGCACAGGAAAGAAGTATGAGGCTTTTTCCAGCATTCAGATCCTGTTTTTAGTGTGACTCAGCTCTGCAGAGTCCATAAGGAAGACACGGGTTGTGCTTTATTAGCACTTAGGTTAATGTTTGGAAATAACAAGACTGATGGTTTTATCTGTTTAATCATTTGGTGCTGCCAAGAGCGACCATAAGCACAGCCCAATGGTGCATGAAGGGAGTACAGCCTGACATTAGTTTCCCACCACTAAAATCCAAACATTAGCACACAAGTTGTGTAGCAGGCTGGCAGGGGCAGGCAGCCAGATCACTGCTATTGGAGTGACTCAGTGATTGTGATTTTTCTTCATGGAGATTTTGAACCTCCTTGCAGTGGAAGGAAATAGGGACAGATGAGGTGGGCTAATTTTGAAGTTTGGCAGATCATTTGTGTTTGTCCAGCTTTCCTATGCCCTCAGCTGAACTAGGGTACAGAGCTAAGGACTGAAAGACTTCTCTAGATTTCCCCAATATTATTATTTCACGTGCTTTTCGGTTCCCTCTCTCTTTTTCCTTAACTCTCCTCAGGTAAATTCTTCAGCCAGCAGTAGCTGCTGTGCAGATTCGCCACATGTCACCAGGCAAAGCTCCTGAACTGCCACATGCAGCCAGCTGCAGCTGTAGCCATTCATCACTGAAGAGCAATCGGATGGCTGGATCATGCGGTCAGCTGGCACCCAGACAACACTGGATGTGGCAGATGCCATCAGTGCAGAGAGCAGAATAAGAGACAACAGGAGTCAACAGACACAGGGATGTTTTCTTAACAGAGGATAGCTACCTCAGCTAGTGTTTATCACCATTTATCACTAAGTAAGTGCAGCTGTTGGATCCTTTGAAACATATGTGGAGCAGCAGAATTTGGTGAATTTTGGCAGAGTTACTCAGAGCACCTCTCCTGTACACAAAATCAAGGGGGAGAAAAGCCACTGAAATAATCACAGTGAAGCTGTGCTCCAAGTAAAGCTTCCTTGGATGTGCAAACCCCCGTGCCTCACCCTCTCCTGGGAAGGCATGTGGCTGCACACACCATGGTCCGGCTGCCCAACGCTTCCAACCAGCAAGGGCTGCACTGCTGGAAGAGCACTGCAGAGCTTAGAGCTGGCCACTTAAAGTGCTTTTTGTAAAAGCTCCTTAGAAGCCACACAGGCGGGCTGTCGTGTAGGGGACTGGCTCAAAGAGACAGAGCATCTGCAGGGCTGGCAGACCTCAAAGACCTGAGACTCTCAAAGCTTCCACAGTTGCCCTACATCTAATTTCTTTCTCCTGTTTGCATACTGTTGGTATTTACTCCTTCCAGTAAAAAAGGGCAGTAGCAGCCCATGCCCTTGGCCACCTCATATGCCTGAAGATGCTGTCTGGAGCTGCCCATGGCTTTAGCATGTCGGATCAATGCTTTAAATCCTTTTTCCTCTGCAGAGCTATGCTGTTTGCTAGCACAAAAATAAGCAGAACCTGTGCTCTGCCTACTCTCCCTGCTTTTCCTCAAATACGTACCAGAAAAATAGCTGGAGCACAACTCCCACACACTGTACAAGATCCAGACTTTAGCAGTCCTAAAACAAGCTTTTTCCTGTCCCAAGCCTATGCTAGAACTAGTCAAAATTTAACACTTGCAAGATCATAACATTTTTAGAGCAGAGGAGGTAAGGGTGGGAAATCCAAATAAGCCTGAACACATCCAAAACATGCTGCCACTTCCATAACTAACAGAATCCCACAATACTAAGCTAAAATAAAAATAGAATAGAGTCTTATCACTTCCTCTTTAGCTCTAACCTCAAGGCCACCTCTGCTCTACAGCTACGTAGTTTCCCTCCAGGTTCACATTTTCAGCCTTGCCATCTTAATGAGAACCTTCTGCCAGCTGGATCCAGCTCCCAAAGCACAGTCTGTAATGAGGACAGGCACCTGGGGACCTACCTGCCTATCTCAGGAGAAGAATTTGGTTTGTCTTTCCAATCCCCCACACTGCAGAGTCCTTTGAGGCTGCGATAAGGGAATGCCAGACCACCTGGCAGCAAGAGCAGATGCAAAGGGAGGGGACTGATGAAGCTGAGATGTGGGTGGTAGCCAGGTTGGAGGAAAGGGTTAGAATAAGAGAACTGTTTATCAGAAAGGATGTCTGAAATTATCAAGTTCAGCTGTTCACTGCCAAGTCCACCACTAAACCACATCCCCAAGCACCACGTCTACATGTCTTTTAAGTACCTCCAGAGATGGGGACTCAATCACTTCCCTGGACAGCCTGTTCCAACGCTTAACAAGCCTTTAACTCTTCTTTAGTGAAATTTTTTTTCCTAATGTCTAATCTAAACCTCTCCTAGTGCAATTTGAGGCCATTTCCTCTCATCCTGTCTCTTGTTACCTGGGAGAGGAGGCTGACCCCTACTTGGCTGCAACCTCTTTTCACATAGCTGTAGAGAGTGATAAGGTCTCCCCCGAGCCTCCTTTTCTCTAGACTATACTCCCAGCTCCCTCAGCTGCTCCTTACAGGACTTGTGCTCCAGACTCTTTACCAGGTCTGCTGCCCTTTCCTCAGCATGTTCCAGCCCCTCAATGTCCTTCCTGCAGTGAGGGGCCAGAACTGATCACAAGACTCAAGGTGTGCCCTCACCAGTGCCAAGTTCAAGGGGACAATCCCTGCCCTGCTCCTGCTGGCCACACTATTGCTGATCCAGGCCAGGATGCCATTGGCCTTCTTGGCCACCTGGGCACAGCTGGCTCATGTTCAGCTGCTGTTGACCAGCACCCCCAGATCCTTTTCTGCCAGGCCACTTCCCAGCTGCTCTTCCCCAAGCCTGAAGCGCTGCCTGGGGTTGTTGTGACCCAAGGGCAGGACCCGGCACTTGGCCTTATTGAACCCCAAACCACTGGCCTTGGCCCATTGATCCAGCCGGTCCAGATCCCTCTGCAGAGCCCTCCTGCCCTCCAGCAGATCAACACTCTCACCTACCTTGGTGTCACCTGCAGAACTGATTGAAAGTGCCCTGAATCCCCTTGTCCAGACCATTGATAAAGTTGTTAAACAGCACTGGCCCCAGTACTCAGCCTAGAGGAACACCACTAGTGACGGCCACCAGCTGGATGCAGCACCATTCACCACCTCTCTCTGAGCCCTGCCACCCAGCCAGCTTTTTACCCAGGGAACAGTGCACCAGACCAAGGCATTCTCCAGGAGAATGCTGTAGGAAATGGTGTCTAAGGATTTACTGAAGTCCAGGTAGACTAATTTCTACAGCTTTCCCCTCACCCACTAAGTGGAGTCACCTTATTGTAAACTTAAATCAAGTTTGTCAAGCAGGACCCACCTTTCATAAACCCAGTTTGGCTGGGCCTGGTTTCCCAGTTGTCCTGTATGTACCCTGTGATGGCACTCATGATGATCTGCTCTATAACCTTCTCTAGAACCAAGGTCAGACTTACAGGCCTGTAGTTCCCTGGATCCTCCTTCCTTCCATTCTTGTGGATGGGTTTCATTCAAATTTGGTAACTGAGACCTCCTCAGTTAGCCAGGACTGCCGATGAATGATGGAAAGGGGATTGGTGAGCACTTCTCCCAGCTGCCTCAGTACCCTTGGGTGGATCCCATTCAGCCCTATAAACTTGTGTGTATCTAAATTGTGTTGCAGGTCACTGACCAATTCTCCTTGGATCAGGAGGTCTTCGTTCTGTTCCCCATCCCTGTCTTCCAGCCCAGGGCACTGGGTACCCCAACAACCACTGGTTGTATTAAAGACTAAGGCAAAGAAGGCATTAAGTACCTCAGTCTTCTCATTCTTTGTAAACTTCCCCCCATATCCAATAAAGGATGGAGATTCTCCTTAGCCCTCCTGTTGTTGATGATGTATATACAGAAACATTTTTTATTGTCTCTTACTGCAGTAGCCAGGTTAAGTTCTAGTTGGCCTTCTAGTTTTCTCCCTGTATAACCTCACAACATCTTTGCAATCCTCCTGAGTTGCCTGCCTCTTCTTCCAAAGGTCATAAATGCTCTTTTCATCCCCAAATTCCAGCCAAGCTGGTGGTCTTCCCCACTGGCTCATCTTTCAGCTTGTTGGGACAGCCTATGCCCATACCTTTAGTATTTCCTTCTTAATGAATGTCCAGCCTTCCTGGACCCCCTTGCCCTTCAGGACTGACTACCACAGGACTCTGTCTCTTACACAAGTGAAAGTCTGCCTTTCAAAAACCCAGTGCCTTTTTTGCCTTTACACAGATTCTTATCTGTAAACACTCAACCTTATTGTCACCATCAGTAAGCTTCAGAAATTCAAAACACTCCCTAATATACAGGGGTGTCCCATTGTCTCTTCTTCCTTGCCCATTCCTTCTGACCTGTGTCAGAATCCAGTTTGAGAATCCAGTTTGCTCCCAAGCCTGAGAAGAGGGTGTAGGGTCCTGGTGCCCCTTCGGCAAGACCACTTTTTTTTTATAGTTTTGTTTCTTCATTATACCTTTGTGTTTTTCTCCTCTTTCACTTGCTGCATTTAAGTCACAGCTTGCTGGGAAGGCTTCAGTTTCTCACAAAGTAGACTGTTCAGTCAAATCCCCACTTTAAAAATACATTTTCTAAATATGCACTATTCACTGTTGTCCTCAGTGATTTGATTGGCAGAAATAAGAACTGCAAAAGCGGATCTTGTCAGTCATTCTTAGGCATTCCTTAATATGGAAACAATCACCTGCCATTTCAACCATTTTTTGCAAGGGACACAGTGGGCTTAATAAAATGCACACACCTGCAGTCTAAACTTCTGTTTTCTGGTAAAAAAATTTTTGTGGGGATTGCAGATGTGCATGTGCAAGATAAGAGACCATTCCCCGTGACACCTGAAAACCCATCCTGGCCTATATTCTGTAATTTTCTGGAAACGCTCTGCACACTGGTCCAGCTCGGAGTGTCTGTCTCATGCGATCCAAAGGACAAGGGTGACACAACCCCTATGTTGTGCAACACCTGCTCATTTCAGACTCATCTTTCAGAAGTGGTGAACATCTGTGGCACTGCCTGTATTCTGAGACACGGAGACATTCAGCAACTTAAAAAGAAGAACAAGGAGGCCTGATACTGAGGCCCTAAATTATGTTTAGAGAATGCTTCCAGAACAATCAAAACTTTTTTTTGTCTTTTTTTTTTTTTTTTCATTAAAAGATCTCCTAAGGAAGGATTAAACTGGTAGTACGCTATGGTAAATTTAGCTACAGTGTTTCTGGGACAAGATGTCCACGGAACAAGCATCCCTCATTTATCACCAGAACATCTCAGTTCTGACCTGAAACACAAATTTGGTGCCACGTGTAGCAATGTGTTTGTGGTCTGTTGCAAATGCCAGCCAGTGAGGGAATGTGTTGGTTTAAGGCACACAAGTAAAAAGCACAGCTTTTAAAAGTTCAGCTGCATTTTCCTTTGCTGGGAAAGGAAATAATTATTCTATTTATTTTGCTTCCAAGATGGGAATAGTAAATGTATTTCTCACCTCACTGAGAGGAAAAAAATCACACACAATATGGTTAAGGTGCACCCCCTTTAACAGAGCGATGTGACAACCTTGCAACTTGAACACAATTTTTTTCTTTAGCTGCTGCCTTCTGGATTTTTTTTCTTTAATGTGGCTTATTCTTGAGATGCTCATGCATAAGCATCTTGGATCGTTTCCTACAAAACAGCAGAGCTCCTAAATAAAAGGAATGGTTAGGGCAGAAGTGAAGCCTATTTCAAACATGGCTTTAGAGGAGCTGATTTTGCTGCCATGTGGAGGCAAATATTTGGCCATGGAGGAAGAACATCTTAAAATGAGCTATGCTCCAGGAGTGAGCAGATCAATCCTTCCTAGGAGCCTGTGGTAATTCATTTTTTGGATGATGTGAGCTGTGATTCCACTGAGGGTGCAGCTTTTGTTTGTTTTCTTTTGCAGTGATCATGCTGCAGTTGAGATCACCTTTTCCAAAGCTCAGATGCACCTTCCAGAAAGCCAGGGCCCAGATGAGCATTTTGATATTTGTGTCTCGCAATCAAGGGCAGGGCTTTGGGAGAAAAACTGGAGCACAGCAGATGTTCAGACCAGGATTGCACACAGCACTGCTCCTTTTTGACCCACTCTGTGACCCTTTTAGGGACACTCCTTTGTTTTTCAGCTACTGGATGCTATGACACAAATTTCTGTATGTGTATTGTCACTTCCCATGACCAAAAGCCCTGTGAAAGGGGACAAGTTCCACCCCCTCCTCAGCTCCAGTGACAGCAACCTGTGTCCTCACACTACTTCTTGGCTCCCTTACAGTAAGGTGATCCACAAAGGGAACATTAGAAGGCGTTTTCTGAGCCAAGGGTTTTCCCCTGGCAGGTTGCAGGAAGGCCCATCTGCTTCTCTCGGGGCTGGTCTTGCCTCCATCCAGCCTCCACAGCTGCGTGCAGCTTTTGCTCTGACCACAGTGATGCTGGTGACAGGGGAGGAAACCTGGCTCCAGGTAGAGATGAGCCAAAAAAATTTGTGTTACAGGTAAGTCCTAAAACTTGGACTGGGCAAGACTCCAAGGCACAAAGAGAGGTTGTTGCTCCTGGGGGCAGTGGGACCTCAGTCGAGGTGCAGCTTGCTTCCTCCCTGGAACAGCGAGGGGAGCACGGCTCAGCTGGAGGCAGTGGGGCCAACACCGAGTGGCCACACTGGGTACTCAGTGGGTGAGTTAAGGACATACTTTCAGCCTTAATTCTGAGTTTCCTAGGCTTTGTCAGTTTAAGCCAGATTCCTAATGTTATTTTAATGCAGTTGTTTTGTGTGTGAATAATATGCTTTCTATGCCAAACCACAAGCCCTGGAACTAATATCTCATAAAAATGCCTGGAGTCCAAAGCTAATAGCTGTAATTCAGCTGATCGAGTGATGCCTAAAAAGTTACGGATTAACGCTATTCCTCAAAGGGAAGTAAAATTAAACTCGACTTCTGAGGGGCTGTGTGCTATTTTGCACAGCCTGGGCTGAGGGATGCAGCTTGCTGCAGACACTGGGCACCCCGTGGCAGGGCTCAATGCCCTTTGGGCAGAGGTTGGGGCTGGCGGGGTGAGGGATTTTCCACATTTTTTCCCTTAAAAAGCTCCCACCCTTCCAGCAACACCCCACCCAGTGCTGGGTCACTACAGCTCATGCTCGCACAGCCCTGATGCTGTGGGCAGTGAGTCAGACAACACTGAAATGGGGTGGGGGCCGGTCCCCCTCTCCCAGGCTGGGTGAGTGGCAGCTGAGGCGACATCACGAGCTGTGCCTGGACCCAGCGAGGGGACAAGTGCCCCTTCCCCTCCAGAGGGTTTGGATGAGTCAACAGTGACCTGCAGTGAGCAAAGAGGGGACATGGGGGGCAAAGCTGTCCCTTCACGCTCTTTCCAGGCGGGGAAGTCGTGCCACAGGATGTCAGTGCAGCCTGTGGGAAGGCCCTGCCTCCCGAAAGAAACCACTCTCTCCTCTCAAGAGCACACAGGAAGATCTCTTTCCCAGAATATCTTATTTAGGAAACTTGCATCACAGCAAGCAGCAAAGCAGAATGCTTATTTGGGAAAAAGAAAATGAGATGTGGCCCCAAGTCAGCGCTTGCCTGTAGGCTCTGTGGCAGAAAGTTTGAGGAGGCAGCAGAGGCAGCTGCTGGCTCACAGGACCAAAGGCAGAGCTGGGTGGGCTGGAGACCCAGCCGGTGTTTGCTGCCTGTGCCGTATCCTCCAGTACTGGCTGAGGAGCTCTAAGGTATCAGGGATTTTCCTGTTACAACACAAAGGGATCAGCTAGATTAGCTTCTGCAGAGGTGAGAAGGAAATGTGTCATGTTGACTGTTTATTTTGCGTTAATTGGATTCAGACCCTCTTTCTGAATAAATCTCGGTTTACTCCAGCTCCTGTGGTTTTTCATGGCTGTGAATGCAGAGGAGCTGTTCCAGGGATAGGCAAGTGATTCTCGGCTTCAGTGGGGAAAGCAAAGGGATCACACTGTGGTCACTAGAGGCAGGCAGCCTGCAATCAGCACGGCTGTTTGAAGAAGGTCTCATGGTCACATCCCAGATGAGGCTCTGTAGTCATGGACAGCTTCTGGCAGCACGAGGTAGAAGCTGCTCTTTGAGCAGGGAATTTTAAGCTTTTCACTCCTTCAGACATGACATCTACAGCTGCTGTGGGTAAGCTGCAGCAGCACAACACTGTGACCTGAGGGCAGGGCAATCCTGCCCGTATGAAAGCAGCATATGCTGGTCCACTTGAACAGGGAGAGCTGCGCTGTCAGCAAATCTTCTGCACTTCATCATCCTTCTCTAGCTGGTGTGGAACACTGTAGGAAAATTATCTTGGTCTGCTGTTTTTCTTGGCCTGCTCTCTCAGAAACATGGAAAGTACCTGCAGCAGGAGTGGCTTCTCAAATTTGTCCCTTAAATCTCTGGAAACAAAATGAACTCAGATGAAAAAGAAAGGAGAAAAAGTGTAGTTTAAGAATCCTAGGTCTCAGTGGATGCAAGCTGCTAATCGACCTCGCTGGCTTAATTCCTCCAAACCAGCAAAATACTTTTCACTTCTGTGTCCCTTGCACTGTGGAAACTTTTTGACATCTCTGTACTGGCCAATGTGGTTTGAATCCCTGCCTCTGAGTCACATGGGTATCAAAATCCTCAGGCCAGCTGGACTAAATAATGCTCTCTTGATGAGCACAGCAGAAACTAGACATAAAATAAATCATTAAGTCAGTGACATTTTTTGGGGATCTAAATTGTGCTTGCATATGCGTTACAGAGTCAAGTCTTGATTTTGAAAATCTTCCACTTATTTCTTGCTCTTACAGGTGCAAATGAATGCTACATCAGGAAGACACATTTCTCTGGAGAGCATCTGCTTCTGCAGTTTCCAAAGACATCCTTTCTTTGTGAATGTGTCTTCTTGTACATGAACCTGTGACTTGTCTGAGAGTCTCGTTGTCTTATTGGAATTGCACATTAAAATGATCTTTTATTGTTCTTTCGGTCATGTTTCTCTCTGTGACAGATTATTGTATTTTCTGTTGGCTTTGATATTTTTTAATTGATCACTGAAGGACCAAATCCAGATGCTGGGTACATTCTCTGATGAGATGGGTATTGAAGTACTTTGGTATATAGATTGTCATTGTTTTCAATGGCACCTTTTGCCTTGATCATTTGCTCTTGCAGAACTCATTTCTTTCAGTACTTTTAGAGCCCATGGGAGGTGCTAAATAAACACTTCAAACTATAATAAAAGTCACTGGCCAAATGTGAGGTGCTAAAATTAAGTAAAATGCCCAGCATCGCATAGGTAAGCAGAGCAACTGTTTTTCTCTTCCTCTGTTGTCCTGATTAATTTACAGCACATCAGATCAGGCTTTTACATTCTGCCTACCTGCAGAGCTTCCTAGTGGAGCAGTATACATCCCAATTGAACAAAAAAAAAAGAAGAAAAATAAAAATGCCCAAGATAAAATCAGTATGATCAACTAATATGAAGGAACTTTTTTCTTTTCCTTTTCTTTTCTTTTTTTTTTTTTTTTTTAATATGGACAATAGAGTCTGTTTTTGCTTATCTTTGGTTTTGGAGTGCCTGAGCCATCTTAGAAAATTTAGCCTGAATCAGACATGTAGAATTTCCTAGTGAGGAACATGCCAATCTACAAAATGAAAATTAGGTTAAAGGAAAATAGCTGAAAACAGAGACTGCTACCAGAAAATATGATACAACATGGACACTGGGAGACACTGTAATATAGGAATCCCTGCATTTACTGAAGTTTGCCACCTCTACAACAAAGTTGCTTTGCTTCCACAAAGCAGTGCTATAGAGGTTTTTAGGGAAGGAAGCAAAACAGAGCATTATTTCTAAGGGAAATCAGAGGTGCAATAGGAGAGCTGTCAGTAAAGGCATCCCTTTCCCATGGCAGTATGCAGAGAGCACAGTGGGAATGGCTCGATAGCAGAAGCAAGAACAGGATGGGCTCTAAGTGTCACCAAGTGAAAAAACTGGTAGGGGCACCAACAGGCTGCCAGTCCCTCTCTTGCTGTCCTGCCAGGAGGAAGCATTAGTGAGAACAGGCTACTCCTCTGCAGACTGAAAGTAAAGATAAATTAATTACTCAATCCAGAACTTTAAAAAAACAGCAATATGACTTTTGGAAACGCAGAAAGACCCATCCATCTGTTGTCTTCTTAGCAATATGAAAATTGAAGGACCCTGTGTAAGCCAAGGGAAAACCCCAACACTCTGCAGCACAAAATTCAGTTAAATCTCTGCCCTCAGCAGCTTCCAAATCACATAAACATCAGGAATACTGGAGGGCTGGGGCACACGGCCTTAAGAGGCCAGGTCAGAAAACACTGTTGTTTCCTTGCATGAGAAGATATAAATAATATTTAGCATCTTCAAGCAGGCAAGTTCATAAGTGAGCCTGCCTGACTGTGAACTGGCTTCTTCGATAACTTAGTATTCAGGAGAGGGAAGAATTGCCATAGCAACATTCCCATCTTCTGACATGTATCATGCAGATCATGTAGTCAAGGCAGCGCAGCACCCTCTCACACATGTGCTCTGTGAACTTTTGCGTTCCTGACAATATTAAAGAGAGAACTGTGTCTCATGATTGACACACTTGCCTGTGTGTCTTTATGAGTCCTTAAAAAATATATGGAAATGCTTCCCTTCCCCCATCCCTCCTCCTTTGAACTGTTTTCTTTTTTCCATCCCACTGAAATGATGAGAACAGTTCCTGCCCCAGATCTGTAGATATATGTTCCTGACAGTAGTCCTACGCTATGCAAATGTGTAAACTGCAAAATGTAGAGGGCTTTAAAAAATTAAGTATATCCAGCAGAGTCTAAATTCTGAGTGCTGAAAGGAACTAAAAATCTTTCAGTAGCTGCATAATTAATGCTCTATTAAGCAAAGCCTTACATCGCTTTTCTTTTGGGTTTTTTATTTATTTATTTTTGCTTTGAGTTAGCCTGAAACCTCCAGACACACACATCAACCATTCCTATGGCACATGCCAGTATATATGCCACCCTGTGTGGGAGCTGAGTTCACAAGCAGAGCAGAATACTTGTTTGCAGGCAGGATCTGGCTAACCCCTGGGATGGCTTTGGCTATGTGGACTTGCCACTGTAGGAAAAGCATTACACATCACACAGGGCTTTGCTGTGGGCCACTACAAACAGGATGCTGCAACACTGTGCAGTGACACCCTTGTCTGTAACCCTGACAGCTGTGACAGCCAGGTGCTTGACTTTACAAGTGCTCTTGCTTTAATTGTATGATAGGTCTGCCCAGTGGATGTCTTTCTAAGCTTACTGCCTAGTCAGTATTTTGGCTCCTTTCAAAAACTCTGTAATGCTATAAAGAGTTGGAATATAATTACCCCACTGTATTTATGTGTGTCTCTAACTACAACCACCCCACCAGTGGTTCTGACATTAAAAGTACCACAATATACTGTCACATGCCTACATATTTTCTCCTCAGACCTGGGATTTCATATGCTGTGCCATCCTTGGCAGGATGCCTATTGCACCATCTCTGCATAGAGGTTGGCCTCAGTAACCCCCTTCTCCAAGGAATAGGCTTAAAATCCTGCATAACTCTAAGGCCTTGGCAGAAAGAGACCAAAACCCACTCACACTGAGTGCTCTCTCTGGACTGTATGCACCTAGTTGTGGGCTACACCTGAGTGAGGTAACTTTTCTAACCATGTTGTTTTATCCTCTCTTGGCTGCCTTCTCACACGACTCCCCAGAGCTGCCTAATAAGCATTCACTGCAAAACATTCCCATTGGCTGGCAAAAGCTCTCATTGTTTGTGCCGTGGGGGCTCCTTTGTACAACTGTCTGCTGGAGGCAGGTAACCTTTGGATTGGAACAGCTTCTTCTGTCTTTCCCCCACCCACATTCCTGTTCTCTCCACCACTCTTCTCCAATGTTTAGGATTACTGTACAAAACTTTGGTACTTTATGTGGTACCAAAGGAACCAGGACCTCACCACACCCCAGGAAGGGTGAATGTAATTATGTTGTGGTCAGTATCACTCGGTTGTTCAGCTAGGATTATATCTCCAATGAGCCATCTCCTGAGCTTCACTCATGTCTGAAAGCCCTGCCTGCCTTGGTGTACTCCACACCACTGCCCATTCCAAGAACTGAAGATTCAAGAAATCCCTTCTTCATAACTTGTTCCATGGTAATTCTTGGCCAGAGTACACACAGGTAGCTGAGGTCCTCCATTATGGTAATTTTTGCTGCCTCACTAAGTATTGTGTGACTAATTGCCTCTTCCTAC
The DNA here is from genome assembly GCF_001522545.3 of Parus major. NCBI lineage: Eukaryota > Metazoa > Chordata > Aves > Passeriformes > Paridae > Parus > Parus major. The sequence goes on along the minus strand of NC_031770.1, from coordinate 52,076,696 downwards.
TCAATGACTAATAGCACTCCTGTTAAGCCACCTCTAGAGAGAATGGTTTTGCAGCTTACTACCAGTTACAGAAGAGTGACCACCTCCCTCTTTTATCCCATTACATATGTCAGGTGTGAACTTCAGAGGCAAACTGAGAACCATTATATAAGAACAACTTATTTTATTTTACATAGTAAATAAGCTAAGACAATTATATGTAGACAGATAGCCAGGCACTGTTTTGCCTGCAGAAATGCAGGAACTGCAGAGTCCTGCAGCCATAGACTGTCCTTGTTGCTACGGGCAGCATGGCCAGCAGCAGACCAGCCTTATTCCCAGGAGAAAAGTAGGACAAGGGGCTGTCAGTTTGGAGTTATGGTGGCATTACTGCCCCTGTCAAGAATGATGCCTTCCACAGTGCCTGATTTCTTTCCATGCTAAGTAAGTAACTGCCATTTAACATCTGACTGTCATCATTTGTTTCTGCAGAATATCCTGTGTGTATATATGTGCATATATATGTGTCCATGTGTGTGTTTAACTTCCATCTACACAACACACATACAGAGGGGACAATGCATAATAGAAAGCAAAGGTATATTTTGTCCTAGAACTGACTGCACCATAGCAATTTCTACATTTAGAATGCACACTGCAGAGATGCTTCTCCAGCCTAAAGGTGTATGTTTATATTTTAGTACACAAGCTATATATAAAATGCTGGACTTGAACACCATGGCTAGTTACAACATTAATAACATGAAAAAGATGCTATTTCGTTTCTGTCTCATTTTACACAACTCTAAAGAACAGCAGATACCTTCTCCTGTGGGCCACAAAGTCTGTGGCCTACCTTTCAAATTCCTGTACTGGCATTTATTGTGATGAGGTTTAAATCCCTTTACAGCTGTGGTCTGAACAACAAAGGGGCACTTAAGGGAATAAGAATACAACTTGCTCTTCTGGGTTACATTAAAACCCATTGATTTCCATCTGTTACTTGAACAAAACAGAGTGCATTTTTGATAAAAATAAAATTGCTCATTTTGGAGAATATATGCTAAATATATTTCAAGTTTGTGGTCTGCAAATTGGGCAGTTCTGTTCTTCCTAGTTACTTAAATGATACAAGCAAGAGGAAGTAGCTATGCACAAAATGTATATTTTCACCCTAAGCCCAAACCCCTGTCATTACATCATTAGAAGCACTACACAAAATGCTTCACCTGCCAGCCCTCTTGACCCCTTATTCAGCAAAGCCCCTGCAATTAAAAGCACCTGTGTGTGTGCTGTGAGCTCAGGATGTGCCCAAGAACTCTTCTAAACAGATCTCAACAGCTACATCCTTTTACTTTTCATTTAGTTTCATTCTCCCTTTGTTCTTGCCTTAAAGAGGAAAGAGAGATCATTGCCACTGTAGAGAGCTGACCAGCCAAACCTCCAGTTGTTCTTTTCTTCCCTGGGACTTTGGTAGTAGTCAAGCTCCCAGGTTTCTGTCCTTCCCAGCAACACCTGTGACCCCAGTTTAACCAGCTGGCCACAGCAGCAGCTGAAGCTATGAACCACAGGAGCAGAGCAGCTGGGATACTCTAGTGGAGATGACCTCCTCTCCAGCTTTGATCAGCTTTCTTATGCTGCTGCAGAAAGAAGACACCTGTCACCAGTGTTTGACCCCACTCATGTGACAACAGAGAGAATTAAGAGATAGGATTAGTAGCACTTTTCCAAGTCTGCATTTGGAGGTGACCTCACCTACACCTCTCCTACTGCTTACTTCTTTACTCCCAGGCTAGGAACACCAAACCTGCCTTGGTGATGCTGGCCTCAGGTTGATGGTCTCTTCAGGACTATACATCAGCTCACATTTTATATGATGAATCTTTTGAGTGTTAAGCCTAATGGTATCTGAGTCTTCAAAGGCTCCTGAAGTGTGAATCAGAGCAGAATGACCAATCCTTATAGAAAATAAAAGGCAAAGAATAAATTATTGTTAGGATTTGAAGCAGTCTTTGAAAAGCAAATTCAATAGGAAAAATGAACTGAGAAGTGCCTCCTTTATACAGTGCCACTACAAACTGCCCCCTGGAGCCTGCAGAATGGTGAGCCATTTGTCAGTCTACTCAGTGTTCAAGTGGCTTTGACGTGCATTGGTGGTGATTTTGCTAATATTACTCCCATGGGCAGAGAGATGAAAAGAGTAGGGAAAATCAGGGAAAATATTTGTCATTTTCCTTTAAAATAAGGCAATGGTTGCTACACAAAAACAACAAATTACAGTTTTGTCCTATACAAGCCAAATTACACAGTGAAATAATTTAATGTTGAAATTGTGGCACAAGTTTGCAAATTATGACAAAGCCTTTTTAACAGAGTGGTATGGGAACTATGAATATGTGTTTTGGGGCAGCTACATGCAGGCAGAAAGTAATGATGAAAAACCAAAACAGGGGACATAGTTACAATGAAATTCATGACAACATGGTGGCTAGACTTTCTAACCAGCCTTTTTTTCTAACCTCCCTTTTTATGTTCTATTACTAAAAAAAGAGATTACTAATTTTGAAAAGTTGGGTATTGGAGAGTGAGATAATGTCAGCATTTAGGCTGTCTGTTCAACCTTAATTTGGCCTCTTGTGAGTATGAATTATGATATTGCCTTTAATTAGATGATCACACAATATTTTTTCCTGTGTCTCACTCGTAACACTTGATGGATGGTGCTCACTGAATGATGAAACCGTATTTTGTTTTTTCCTCGTGGTTCAAGGTGTGGCAGCCTTCCTTATTTACTGCACACTGTGCTCTTCTCTGACAACAAAACTAATGACTCCTTTGCAGAGTTTTCTGTGTGGTTTATCATTACAGCTAGAGCATAACAAACACTACTAATTTCAGTTTATTGCAGTCCTCGAGGGAAAAGCTAGAGGTTTTTTCACTTAGTTCATCCATTTAGAACCCATTCTCATTGCTCAAGTTGCCATCAAAGCTTTGCTTCCCTCACACTTCTATGCAGCTTTATTTGCATCAGCTCTGGGGAGGTATTGACAATTCATGGGAAGCAAAGAGGCTTCCCCATTCTGGTCTTTGTCGTGGGTAGTCAAGGCATGGAGAGGATCACCAGATCAGGGATGGCAGGGAAAACCCTATTCAGCCACAAGATGGATGATTCCCAAAGCTGATAAACACTCTGGAGAATTACCTGTGCACGACACGGAAATGCAGGCTTATTTTTTTCCTAAAATTTGGACAAAGACAAATAGCTATTTGCCATAAGTTCAGAAATGGTGCAAACATAAATGTTGTCTTCAGACTGAGTTCCACAGCAAAAGTAGAGAAAGTTTTCCAGACTTTTTTTTTTCATAGACTTGCACTTGGAAATAAATTACTTGTTCTGACAAAAAGCTTTCCACCAAAAATTAGTTCCCCCAAGAGAAATACCTTTCAGGGACAATTTCAGCCAAGATGGTTGAAATTTGGCAAGTTTACAAGTGACTTTTATTTTAGTCATCATTCATCCATCATCTTTCTTAAGAGTGATGGATTGTGTAATTCTAAAGGGAATGAACACAGTCTAGAGGAGTGCTCTCTGGGTACACAGGCCCCCAAGTTATTTATATCATGGTTCATACATCAGAGGCTAGATTTAATGCTCTAAAATGTTTTTGACTTTAAGTACGATGATTCAAAGCTCACAGGAGGTGGGGAACTTTTTGAGATGTGAGAAGACAAATTGAGTTCAAACCTTCTTGGAATACTATAAATTTTCTTAAACCAAATGGAACCCACCACATTTTGTATCACATATATTGCCTTTGGCTAACATTGCCAACCTCAGGGGCTTAACTGAGATCTAAGCTTGGTGTCTATTTTTTTGAGGTGCTGAAAATTCACAAATTCACAGATATGAGGGATGACAACTTTAAGCATACCTATACTGTACCTCTGAAAGGGAGCCTTCTTTCACTTGGACACCTACCTATGGATTCATCTATGCAATTTTGGTCTCTGACATTTTTGTTTTCTTTATATTCTTACTACATCTCTTATATTGCATATAATGACATGGTATTAGAAGAAAAACCCATCTTGAGCAGGTGCAAAACCTGCCGAGAAGGAGGAATCTTTCCATCAATGTCAGTTTTTGAGATCTCAGACATTCAGTACTCATTGGTGCCATATATACAGCAGACATGATCAGAGTATGCTCTAGCAGAATGGGTACAGCTCTGTGGTATTTTGGCACTTACTTAACCCATTCTTCCTATTAGAATGAATTCTTAAATTCTGTGAAGGAAACACAGAAACTGTGAAATAAAATCTTAAAAAAAAAAGAAAAAAAGTCCTAGACTTAATAGCAGAGCATAGGTTATGTAAATTCTTCACATGACAAAATGTCAATAGAATTTCTGCTTTGAGCTTCCTGCCCCAAGCCGCAGTTGCTGCTGTTGGAAAGTACAGCCAGATCCCCCAGAACATTCACTGTCCACGGCTACTTCTATGTGCTACCACAGCTTTCAGAAGCAGTGACTTTAAACAGTTCCTAGCTCACTAAACATGACTGAATCCATGCCTTCTCTCCTTCCTGAGTTTTAAAAGCCTGTCGCAAATAGCATCGTGCACATGTAATGGGGAGTTCAGGAGCAGCAGAACATAATAACCCTAATGCAAGGCCACATGGCTACAGCCATTTGCTTCCAAATTACAGTGGTTTTTTTGTGTCCTGTCCTCTCCCTCTGTAGGAGGGATCAGTAGAGGAGCTCCTTTATCTGGCCACTTATTTCAATTAAATTTCTAGTAATTTGCTTAGCTTCGAAATCTTTGCAACTCTTGATCAGCAAGTTAAAAATAATCTAGCAGATGGACAGAAAAAGACAATATCATTAATGAATCTTATTTTTGAAGGAAACAAACCAAAAAGCACATTGTTGAACTTGTGCTGTTTCGTATGATAGTGTGTACATACATTTAAAAAATACTGTGGAGGCATGTAATAAGTTGCACGAGATCAGTTTTCCCCAGAGTTATTCCAGAGCAGAAACACCATTATATTGTATTAAAACTCTGCAGAAATCCTATTACTAGAAACAACACATTAACACCATACATACTCAAAGTGCTCTGCATGTGTTAGAAGAAATGACTAAATACACTAATGAACAAATACGTGATATGAATACCAATATTTGGAGCATAAAGCTAATTTTTAATAAATATTGTCTTGTCAAAAATTATTCTATTCAGTTTATTTTAGTTCTAGACGATTTTTCCTGCCCACTAGACTTACGTCTTGATTGTCTAGTAGTTAAACAGAATCATATCAAACTCAAATAATCACTAGTTTTTTGCAATTGAATTCCTTATACAAACAGGCACGTGCTTAACTTTAAACATTGGCTTACATGCCTTCCTGAAGCAAGACTTTAATGCTCTCTCTTGTGCAACACGAACAGCTCAGCCCACCTGTTGAGAACTTACAATTTGAAAATGCAAGAGCTGTTATTTTACTATGAAAATAAGAAGAAAAATCCTCATGTAGAAATTATACAATCTACAGTTGACACTGGAAAACCTGAAAATGTATCATTCAAATGCCATCAATCCATCAAAAATGTCAAGAATCAGCATGAAGAAACAGAAATGCAAGGATAATTTCATTTTTATTTAGGTCTAAAGATCTTAACACTGCAAGTAAGATTTCACTGAACTGGTAAAATTATTAACATAACGAATTTAAGGCAGCTGTTACATAGTGTTACATTAATATTTCAGTCAGACTGAACTCTTCTTCAGATACATTCATGCAATTAACTTCTATGCTGTAATTTGAAATATATAGGATTGCTTTGTTTCCCTGTATTAGACCTATCTGGTTAAGCTTTTCTCAAACAATACAGAGAATGGACTCATTGTTCTTCTTGGCAGAAGTAAAAAGATCTAATGACTTAATGGTTTAATGACTTATTTGATTCAAGAAATGCACGTTGAGAATGCCTTGGAGATAAATATACATCTTATATGTGTATGTCACATGCAAGCATGGAGAAACTGAACTTTGAAACATTAATATTATTCTTAATTAAAATCATTTTCCCCCCCATATAAAATCCAAAAATATCCTTGCACTGAGAAGTGGGCCCATGAAACTTCTTCCTTTCCAGAAGATTCCTCTCCAGGCCAAGCTCTGTTGGGGATGAGAAATCTTCCATGGAACTATAAACAATCCTCTGTGTTGCCTCTTATTGTTCATTCCGATTTTGGCTTTTCTTTTCCTTCTTCAATACCTGAAAACATACAGAGAGCAGCTTTAAAAAATCAGTGAATACAACTCAAGGGTTTGCTTAGAGAGGTTCCTCTAATGCATTAGTCTTTCCTTTATCAATCTTGTTTCTCCTGAACTTGCTCTCCTGTGTTACCTCAACTGCTGTGAAGGGAAAAAACATCTGCACACCTGATGGCAGTGGTTGTCCAGTAATGGAGCTGCACAATCCTCCCTCCCTCCCTCACTCCCATTTTCAGATCAGCCTGACCCCCTGCCTCACACCCAGCCTTTGACGGCTGCAGGGGTCTGGGAACATGTAGCTCCCTCACTTGCTCTGCTTACCTACTAGCAAACTAAAAATAGATGTTACTATAGCTGAATATAAGAAACCAACTTTGTTTGAAAGAAAATTTTAGTAATTGTGTTTCAAAATTTAATAATTTGAGGTCCCTCTCCATTTCAACATTGGATTTTTAAGTATGTGCAGGTACATCTCCCTTTTTTGAAAGTACAAGAATGGAGAAACAATTACTGCTGAGAGGGTGCCTCTTTCTTCTTGCAATGACCATTTCTTTCAGTAATATCAGGAGGGCTGAGTTGAGTGTAGAGCTCCTTAAAGAACTTATTCTAGCTGCTGGACTTGTCTCTTTTCTATGCTGAGCAAAGCCTGGGCTGGGCAACAGACTGTGTTTTTTCTGGCAATGGAAACATTCAGCTATTTCATATGCCTGTTCCTGGACAATGAATTACTACTGGTATCTGACAAAAGTATTGTTCTTCTGACTAAGTCCTCTCTGCCAGACATCTCAAATACAAATATTTCTTTTGGAGGTTTTCAGGCCTGCTGCATGCTGGAAAAGAAAGACTTATGATAACCAAAGGCAAAAAAGAAGCAATGCTGGAGAATGCTGAGAGGAAAATCCACTCACAATAAGATCACCAGCCAGTGCAATAGATGCATAGGCGATAAGTACACTGTAAATCACTTCAAAAAGATAATTCATGAATTCCAGTGTGGGAAACAAGGAGACTCATCTGCAGTTAGAAAGCACAACTGCAGAGCTGCCTTGTTGAAAGAAACAACACCAAGACAAATGGGTTTGCATGTTGCCAGCAGCCCAAGTACAATGGCCCTGGGTGTTGCTGGCACACCGGTGTTAATGGGAGAGCCACAGCTGAAGGTTTAACAACCAAAACAAGAGACTGGGACCAAAAGATTACAGATGGTTTACAATTTGCTCCAGAGCCAATCTTAAGTCTTCTGCTTTCTCCTAGAAGGAACTTTTCCAATAATTTTAAAAGCTGTTTTATTTGTCTTTCTGAAAGCACGTCTTTCCTTTCTTCTGAAGCACTCTACTGCAGATGCATCAAATAGTTTGGCAGGAATGCAGATATCCACAAAATTGTGGACAGACACTGGCTTGTACAAAGGGCAAATTTTTCCTTCCCTACCATGTTTGTGGTTTAACTTGGAAAAACTAACTGCAAATCATTTTGTCAGTAGTGAGGTTCTATTTAATGCATCTCCAGAGGCAAATAAAAATACTCCAAACCCAAAACAACCCCTTCTCACCCCAGAAATCTTCTCATGGCAGACTGTTTGGATTTGCAGTCTTACTGCTCAAAAGCCCCTTTTAAGTGTACAGTTTTCAAATAATATTTTCCCAGGCCTTGCATGGTGACAGACTGGCATAATTTTACATTTCTGTTGTTTGTGGTGTTCCTGCCACACGCTTCAGGTTAAGTTTGTGCAAAGTGTTTCAAGCTCAGCAAACCAGCAGGTGACTCATGGCATTTCTGTTTTCCAAGTGCTTGAGCCAGAAAGGACTTGGGATCAATATTCCTTATCTACATGAAGGAAATGATGGAGAGGACAATAATTCCAGGGTAAACCTTGAAAGATGTTGGGAGAATGACCCAATTGAGTTAGCTCCTCTAGGGCAGAGGCCTGCAAGGACCAGGGATTTTGTTATGCATACTTTGGAATAGTGCAGGAAATTTTCCACCATCTACTTATTCATGGACTTGCTAAGATTATGTGATTGTTTACCACACTATTATTCTTCATACAGGACTTAGGTCAAATGAAATTATTCCTTGAAGCTGCCTTTTTAGAAACATCTTTCCCGAATTAAGTTAGAGAAGTAAAATAAATGTGAATTTGACATCTAACTGAGGACTGAATACCCATCTTGAATACTATGACCAGTGGTTGATGGTCCTAGAGCAAAAACAAAAAGGCATTTTACACCTGGATGCTAATATGAGCAAATGGAAAGTAAAACTGCTTTGAGCTTCTAGCATTAGATTCTACCTGGTATTGAAGGACTTGTTAAAGAGAGTTGTGTGTGCCATTAACTACCGAGTGAATTTATTTCCCTCCAGTTGTGATTTGCCACAGCAGCTATAATGAATGTTATTTCATTCAATTTGATAAATGAAAACCATCTTTCATAGATAAAAGGAACCTATTTTTAATCTTGTGTTTGTTTTGTTTTCCCTTTTCCTCTCCTCAGCAATGGGTGGCCTAGGCAGGATAGATGATGTAGAGTCTGCATAGTTGAGCTTACCCTGCACTAAAGTGATCTTTCATTCCTGTTATTTCATTGACAAGAACATGTTCATTTTCCCTGAGTAAATTTATAAGCTGAGAGAACACCTTATACCTGAAAATACTAAAAGAGTATATTTTCATTTCTTGGTCTAAGCTTACCATTAATGGCATCCACATTACATTCTAGCTGCATTTAATGGGTTCATCAGCTAATAAGTGGGTTGTAAACATCTCAGGTAATTGCCAAGAGCTCTTAAATTAGTACTGTAAAAGAGAATACATATTCATAGCTCCTCAGGCTCTCCAGCAGCCATTCTGTTCATCCGTCTGTTTTTAAGGGCAGGCAAGCAAGATGTTTCAGTGGAACTTCTGTCATTTTCCTTTGTTTTAGTCAGCTTAAAACATTCTACATTTTCAGAGAAACATACTCAAGTCCTGATGGTGTATTTCATGAGATAATATTCCTAAAACAATACTCACATTTCTGTGTATCCCAGATGTAGCTGTTCAGGACTTCTCCCACCAAGTAGAATACATTAATTATTATGGTAACAGCTGCAAAAAAGATTATTTTGACACCTGGGCTGAGGTGCTCAAGCAGCGGGTACACCCACACTCCTGTAACGTGGTGAATCCAGCACACCCTGAAACAAAACAAAAATAACAAGCACTGACTCTTACAGCCCTGTTTTACAAAAGTAGCTTGGCCTGTGGGTTTAGCTACTGTAACCCAAAAAGCAATTATTTGAAAGGCCTGCAAGTTGCAGCTGAACTGGAGCATGTGCATGCCATCCATCCCGAACTGACATCACAAATGATGAAACTATGACTGATTTCCCACATTCTTACTGCTTTGCTTTCAATTTATTATGAGCAGTTGGCCAGATTTCATTTCTGATGTAGGCAGGTATTTCCTTGCTCACTTATATTTCTGAGGAAACCCCTGTTAAGTGCCAAAGCTGGAAACCGCAGCAGCCTCTGTTCCAAGCAGGTTCTTTATCCTAAGAGCATTCAGGGTTCTGCAGGCTCTACTACCATCTCGCTCTGCTTCCTGCAGTATCCTACTTTCACTTCATACACATTTGTGATTTCCTTTTGCTTTTCCTTGCTACACATGGTAATCAGTTTTTGGGTTTGCCAGATGCATATGATTTAGATTCTCTTTGAGAGAACAGTTTCTTCAGCAACTGTGTTTTAGATTGGTCCTCCTTCCAGTTACCTGCTATAATTTGGAATCTAATAATTTTTCTCTAGGAAAGATAAACATTTTTTTAAAAGACCAAACAAAACCAAAACTCTGGTGACACAGAGATTTCTATCATTCAGCTACAGAGGACATTGTTGGTACACTAACTCTAGAGACAGACTATGAGCTTTACAGCAGTGCAGCCTGAAGAAGCACTCCAGATGTGTGGTTTTGCTGTGTGTGGCTGCAGTGGACACCTGTATCCTCTGATGGGATCACTTTTGTGTTGAGCTCTGATGCAGTGAGTGGTGAAGTCAGAGGGAGCAGAGAGAGTCCATACATTCCAGTATGTATGGAACTTCCAGTGGAATTTAAGAAAAGCAAATACTGGCAAACAACTGAGCAAACATCTCAGAATCTAACTGGGTAAAGTGCTCACTGAAGGTAGGCTAGGGCTTTGCTGGGCTCTCTTCAAGAATGTAAATCTTCTCCTTTCTGACCTGAAAATTTGAGAGAAAAGCTCACAGTGAAGCACAGCTAGAGCAGCTGCACAGACTGTTATAGATGGGGATTTCCATGTCCACATGATTTGCCTCACTTGCTAAGTTTCTGTTTGTTTAAGGAAGATTTTTGATCACTAGATCAAGTCAAAGGCTCCTAAAGGGTAGAGACAGAGAAGTTCACACAAAACTGCTACCATAAAATTCTGTCACACAGAGAGTACAGAATCCCTGTTTAACAATCACCCTGGAAATGTGCATGGTTGTCACAGCTTCCCTCCTCCTTGGAAAAGCTTTTATTACAGCCAAACCCTTAACAGTTGCACACTTCACCTGGGAAACTACATGTGTCAGTAAATTAATCTGCATGATCTAAATGCACTTAAACCCTCTTCTCCAAATCAGTTCACATATGGGAAATTATCTCTGTACTTTACAGTTATTTTCCCCAGTATTCTCCTGTGACAGAATTAACCTGACTAGATAAAATTATCTATGAAGAAATTAAAGGCTCCTGCATAACCCATGGTAACAGGACACCATGATCCCCTTGAAGAAAGAAAAAGATGAGACACTTGGGTAGAAGGTAATGGGATGTCCCCTACTACCAGGTTGGCTTATCAGGGAATGTCTATTATGGCTTAACAATTTTCAGTTTCATTTGCTTTTTTCAGTTTTTATTTGCCTTTTTTCCTAACGATCATTCTGTGAAAAACAAGCTCCAAGGAAAAAGACTGAAAAGAAGCTGGTCTCTTTTTCACTTATTTTCTGTGGTATGATGAAACTTCTCAGGATTATAAAGTACCTTTACAGAGGGACTTTTCAAGGGACCTTCTAAACGGCATCTATGTAGCCTTCATGAATCAAGCAGAAGTGGCTTTTACTACAACACATTTATGCTAGAAAGAGGAAGCATTTTCTAAATCCAGCCAATGAATCACTGATGGGCTCCTGCATGTCAGCAGTCTCTGGTTAGTTCAGGCTTTGCGGACAGCTCCGGCATTCTGCTCTCTGCTGCCCAGCACAGGAGCCCACTCCCTGCGTGGTGATGCTGCTCGTGCCTTCAGTGCAGCTGTTGTTTGTCTGTCCCTGGGGTGGCCACACTGTCACAACTGCTTTGAGCATGAGAAGGACCAAGCACCGCTGTGGAGATGTCACAAATCCACCTGATCCTTCTGAAAGTGAGCTGCACCACGCTGCTGGCTATGCTGGGCTGGAGTAATATTAGCCTTCTCTCCACCGAGCAGTGACACGCTCTGGCATTGTGCTACAAACAGGAGCAGCAAAGGGACGACTGCTGCCATGGAAACCTCACCTGGTGGCCTCTCTTAGTGGGTTCACTCCTGCTGGAATACAGGTGGTCTCGAGGCTGCACTATAAAGGGCTGATCAACCATTTGCATAAAGCTTCCACACAAGAGTGCTGATTACCAGCGTTAATGAACTCCTTCAGTGTTGCAGTTCCAGTAGCCATTACTCCTATCCAACCTCATTGTTAGTTACGCACAAGGAAGCATGAATTAAGATTTATTTAGGAGTGCAAATCTAGATCAAATTGAAGATTTTGTTATTGAACAGGTGTAAAAAATGTGTAGTTTAGATAGAAATAAACTGAGGAGAAAAAGTTTAAACTAAACCTGGACTGGCTACTTCTGAGAAGACAAAATTAACCTGAACTTCCCTGTGATTTGGAATAGTAGCAGCTGTATGTAGACTTAACTGCATATTTTGAAAGATGAATGTGTTAGAGGTCATGGAGTTAATCTAGCCATTTGTTAGAAACAGTAAAAAGAGAACAAATGGAAATATTCACACATTGTATTCAAATTAAAGTGTATGTTAAAAAAAAAGTGGTTGTTTTTAGAAATTTTCGACCATTTGGTGTAGAAATCAGAAAAAGCTATTTGAAAATGCACAGTATTGCTTGTTTTTAACAAATCTGTCAAAAAATGTGACTTTGTAGCTGGTTTTCACTTCTACTGTACAGTAGATGTTGTATATCTCTCCTATCAAAGTAATCAAGAGAAAATGAAAACTATGCAGGGAATATACATTTATTCTTTGGATATAGATCCTTAGTTAATGAGGAAAACTAAGCACAAAAATTTGTTGGAACCTTGTGGTTTATGTGTACTCTGTCAGTTTAAATGATACAGCTGTTAAAACAGCATGTGTAAGACCTTAGTCCTGGTAGAATCAAACTCAACAAGTGAGTATAATGGCAGATAATAACCATGACACCACCTTAAGAATTTTGTAATGGGAGATGTTGGAGAAGGCAGTTGCTCCTTCATGGTGGCTGCTCTCAGCTGTCACAGCCTGGCAGCACTTTGTGGTCTGGCCTCTCTCAGAGAGAGTCTCTACCCGTTCCCTACCCAGCTTGAGTCCTTCATCATAATTTGTAGTCATCAACAACCAGTACTATGAGTTCTGGAAAAGGGGATGTTTGATGAGGGACTATGTAACTTCTCAAGAGCAGCAAATGAAAAGACACAGAATAATAATGGATGACATAAAATGGGTGAAGAGCTCCCAGTTTTCTTCCTTGTGGCAGAAGAATCACATCAACACAGCTCAGAGACAAGAAATTCAAATCTGATAATGGAAATATCTTTCTGAATGATACCTAATTAATCTCTGGAATGCTCTAACCTACCTTTCAGTGATACATCACTGAAATATAGATACTCAAAAATGTTTTGAAATATGAAAGTCTGGAAGCCTACTTAGTCCACTCCTCTTCTCTAGGCCCTGTCATGCAACTCTATCAAGTTTCTGAAATCAGGAGATTGTACAAGCAATAAGAATGTGCACAATTATGCCTAAGTTTAAAGTGTACAAGGTATATAAACCATCAAGACCAAAGGATCTAAGCACCTAGGTTGACATAAGTTTTGGAAGAAAACTCTCCTTGAAGGCTAGTTGTTTCATAATGGTCTGCTAAGCTCTCCTGAAGCATCTGACATTAGCTGTACAAGCCTGAGTACATGACAACTCTCTATGAAAGGCAGTTCCTTTTTGGTTACTTCTTGCAGCAGCAAATCCTCTCCCATCTTCAGTGCTCTTCATATTTCCAGTGACTGGCACAAAGGAAGGCTGAATCCTTGGTTCCAGACAAATCATGGACCAGTTCCCAGTGGTTACTCTTTAGCAAACAACAGAACATGGGCATTTTCTTACGCCTTTATTTCATGATCTTTTCCAGCATCACTCTCTTCCTTTTTCACAAAGAGTGCTAACTTTACCCAGAGCTATTAAAATGTGCAACGTCTTCCAAATGAGGTGATGGGCTTACAGCAGCAGAGATGTTCAAAACAAACAAACAGATCATTTGTAGTGTAGGACCAATCTTGTGCTTTCAGGGACAGGAGAACAATGAGCCACACTAAATTTGTTCTACTTTTGGTTTCTAATACTGATTGATGTGAGGCACATCTCCATAACTCCTCCTAAAAACACAGGAGAGCTTGTTCTCCAACTAATCAGAATTCTTAAGATCTCAGCTGTATTAAGATGATGGGCTTCTTATATTAACAGCCAGCCACACCTAATACACCTACACCAGGAATGTACATAGTTTAGAAATTTTAAAGACTAAACAGTAAGTTCAAGAAACAGTCATAATTTAGGAAATAACAGCAATCATCCCCTCTTGTTCTATTTTCTTAATGCTGGATTATTCTCCATTCATCTGAGTGGAGAACAATATGTGGGTCACAGGACTGTGCTACTGGTGTGGAGTGGTTTATGCAGTCAGAAGTAGACAAGTCATGAGAAACTGAAGCTGCAAATAATGTCACATCCAAAAGGTACTCAGCGTGACATGATGCTGGCTTCCTCTGGGATGAACAAAGCTTAGCAGAAATTTGTGTTTATGTACAGGTAGCTACAATGACAGCAGCTTAACAGATTCACTGCAAAGCACTGTCATCTCTGGAAGTCATCTATTTTGATAAATAATTTTTCATTTTAAATATAGTAATGGTTGCTATGCCTTCTTGAGCTGTATTTTAAGGAGCTGCACAAGGAAGTGAGAACATATTACCCATGCATGTCATCTGTGATTGTGCTGTTGCTTTGACTGAAACATTTGAGGATGTGGAGGTGGAGGCAAGCCAGAAAGTAACAGTCATAATGGCTATGTCAGACCTAACAGGCTGGGGATCCATACAGCCTTCTCTTGCTGAAAGCACTTCTGCCCTCCCACCCTCCTTCTGGGTCAGGGACAGGGGACGCTAATCTTCCCCTGGCCTATTTCTGCTGCTCCTGTTTCTTTCTACTCTTTCCTGCTCTGGGCAGCTACAGCTCCAACCCTTTTCTCCTCTGCATTGTCTCATCTATCATCCACTTCTACATCAGCCTTCCACTTTGATTTCAAACTCTGTTTCTCACTCCCTCTCCCAGCATTTCCCACTTACTCACATGATTTCAGCTTCGAAGCTGCTGACCTGTGAGCTGCACATTTCCTTATCCACTCCTCTTTTAACCCATGATTTTAGTTAATTTCTTTTACTTGCCCCCAGGACATTTAATTTTATTTCTTTTTCCTCTAGCAACTGATTCCTCTGATCTTTATTGAACTTTTATCCCCAGTGCTCACTTCCAAAAGCTGGCATGATGCCCTCCTACATATAAACCCTCAGCACAGCCTAGCAAAGCCATGTTGTGTCTCTCCTGCTCCACTGGCACCACCAACCTCAAAAACGCTTCTGGTTTCTCAGTCCTGCCCTTCTTTATCAATATGACTAAATTCTCACCAAGCTTCACACTCTAACCCACCACCCCTCTCTTCTGAATGTCAAGGTTTGTCCTAGCAGTCTGTGCCAACATCTGCTCTTTCTGATCTTCCTCTCCTTCTATGGAGAATTGCTAGTGGAAATCCTACAGCAAGCCCGATAGAATCTATCTCAAATTCATTCCAAATCCTCAGTGTACATTCCTTTCTTAAATTTGTTCAAGAAGAATTCAGTGAATTACCCCATCTAAATGGTCTCCCTCAGCGAATCTACGGAACTCTCCTAAAGTCACATCAAGAGAAACTTTATTTGCGAATGGAAGTTTAAAAGCTTTTTAAATAGATTTATAAAAGAATTAAAGAATGAATCAAGTCCAAGCTTGGCGCATGTGGAGGCAGCTCCTAGTGGATTTGAGATAGCAGTAAGAGAGCAGATCAAGTATTTTGCTCCCAAACATGCAGCCCAGCATGACTACAGCAGTGGAGTCAGATTTTTAGGGTCTGTGTTTTTGGCATCCTGAAGTGCTCAAAAGTAGAGGGAAAAAGAAAACCATTTAAAATAAATGTATTTGTTTCAGTTTATTTTAGGGACATATTAGGCTCTGATATTAGTTACCATGAGGTCATTCTTGTTACAAGGAGCAACACATTTCTGGCTCTTTTCTGTTCCTTGACAACCAACTCCATAAACTCATTGGCAGAATTTTCTGGTAGTACTGGCAAACACTCTGATTTTCTTAGCACTGTCTAGATTTAACAATTCAATACAAACTGTGACCTTTTCAAGCCATGCTAAATAAAGCCAATAGGCTTTTCCCATCTTATCCCATGGCCTCGATCCTGAAAGTCCATGTATGGTCTGCAACAAGCAATGCAAGTCTCTGAATGCTCTGCCTGGGCACAGTTCCTTGTGAGCTCCCCTCTCACAGAGAGTGCATGAGCTAAGTGTGCCTACTCTAAAACTCTTTGACTGAAGGGAGAGAATGCAAAAATAAAGAAAGAAAAACAGAAGAAGATTTTACTCTTCAAGATAGGATTTCTCAGAAAACAAGTCTTTGAATCATGCTCAGGAGGTATCAAGCTATTTAACTATGTTCCTCCAATTTCAGTGATGCTATTCAGAATTGTTTGCCAGTTTTCTTATTTACCAATTATACTTAAAAAAGCACTTGCTATTCTACCACCTCTCTCATACATAACAGATGCAGTCACATACAAAACAAAACAAGCTTTCCTCTACTTGGAATTGAAAAAAGCATTCACAGAATCAAACCTAAACAACATCCTCCTGTATGTTCCTTTCCAGTAAAAAGTGCAACACAATACATAAAACATGTAGATGTTAAGGAAGTTTCAGCTGAGATGGGAAGAAAATTCAAAATTCAAGATTAAAACATAGAGAACATCTGATTAGCAACTGTCTTCACTTTTTTCTGAGAGTTGCAGTGAATACACTTCTGTTGAGAGAAAAATGGAATAGGCAAAAGGACAAATTCTCAAGTGGCAGATCCCTAAATTCTAGTTAAAAATCCATGAACCACAAACTAAGCCCCAGAACAGGACCCATGGTCAACCCTAGGTACAAAGGAAGGAAGTTCCATCAGGCTGTATGGAACTAGGTAATTTGCAGGTATAGTCTCATTTTAACACACTGTGCTAACCTTGAGGGTTCTGCCAACAAGGACAACAAATCCCAGTTTAGCAATTCCAAGTCTTCTGAGTGATTAAGGTCTCTACTGCAATGTGGTCACTTGGCAGCAGGAAGACAGTAGATTTCAGCTTTGAAAAGAAGGCACACCCTGAATGAGAGGGATGACAAACTCCTCACTTTTCATGCTTTCTGGTAGATTTTTCCAACCTGTGAATAAGATATATCATATTGATATAATGGGACCAAGATTTGGCTTGCAGCTTCAAGTACATCTTGGATAGAGTCTTCAATAGCACTGCAGGCTGAAGAGACGCAGAATTTGCAAGTGATGCCACAGTGTAGCTTTTGTCTGCCTCCACTAACCTGCAAAGGCCTCCTTCCACAACAGTAGAAGAAGAAACGGGTTGTATGTGCATAATTAGCAGGATGAACTTTTAAGATTGTCTCATCTCATTTAAAGAGAAATCACAACTTGGAAGAAGATGAATCAATTGAGAGTAGCCCTATCTGTTTTGGAAATAATATATGTGTAAGCAAAACCAGTAAACAGCAAAAGAAAAGGGAGATGACCATAATCTGTGCTTGAGTAATTATTAATGCAGTAATTATTTAATGCAGAATCTTCTTCTACTGCTTTACTTGTCCTACAGTTTTCTTTAACCTTGTAGCTGCAGGATACAGATGCACTGTAGTAGGCAGTATCAAGCTAGATGAGCATCCCACTGATACTGTAACAGATTCTTAAAAGATTTTAAGGCACATCTGGTTTTATTTCACTTGTAAAGCTGGATTGTTTCAATTTAAAATTCTTATTAAATACTATTGCATGTGTCTACTTAGATGATTTTGAGAAAACAGGAGTTGCCAGAGGAGGTCATGCCATAGGTAATCTGTCAATCTGTCGACAGGCACCATTAGAGGAAGGTCAAGAACTATCACAGTTAAGCATTACTATATATGGGTTAAAAGCATAGTTACTTTTTCCTGAAGGAATAATCATGTGCCTTTTTGCATGAGGCTGCCCTTATCTTACAATTACAAATATTATTCTTCTTTAAGAAGCGTATGTATGTTTATAAGAGCAAACGGCAGAATGTGGCTGTTGTCCTGGGACACAACACCCCACTTCAGCTGGATTAATAGCGTTGTACAATCACTGAGAGTACGTGGATATGTATGAATAATGACCTCTCTTTCACTGGACCAAAGACACAAATTGCATAGTTGAAGCAGTGTGATTGTACTGCCTTGAGACCATGTTACTATCACACTAGTCTTATCTCGGTTGGTGGAAACTTTGGGAAATACATTCTTAGCTGAGAGAAGAATGTTGTGAAGTGAAAAGAAAGAATATGAAATGGGGGTCATGAAATGCAGAAAGGATAAAGGATAGATGGCATCAAAAGAGAAATATAAATAAAACAAAGGTTTATTGAAAAATAAATCCTAGGGTGACCAAGGATATTAACTCTGTCACGCACGTCAGGTCCTTGATTAGAAACTGCCCAAAGACTTAATTTAATGTTGTACAAGAAAGATTATTTCTGTTTTAGTTTAATTTCTCACCAGCATTTCCATTTCTTAAAACAAACTTTAAGAGTGTTCGGATTACTGACTTATTTTGTAATCAATTTTACAGAAAGAATTTATTAACTAGTAAAGAAAAAAGACAGTGTTCTATCTTTTCTGTTACCGCATAAATACTGATGCAGGAAATCATTTGCCTATTCTCAATTTTATTTGATAGAACAAAAACCCCAAGCAATAAAACCAAGGTCCAAGGAAAACATTTAGCTTGAAAAAAGGTTGAAAAATGTACCCTTGGAAAGACCACTGCTTACATGGGATTGTTCAACAAATTCCTGTTGTGTGAGGTTTGGCATATACTTTCTAAAAATATAAGCATCTGGGGAAACCAGACAAAGCCCAGGTCTTGGACCAAACGAGGCATGCAGCGTGAATCTGTTAGCGATTATATCCATAATGAAATATGTGCCCAAATTTAGCAGTACAAAACCCCCAATACAATGTGGAAACACAGCATGTACAGCCCTTACCATAAAATATAGCCAACAGCGAAGGTGCACACTGCAGCCAGTCCACAGCTCCTGCTGGGATACTGATGATATGTTGTTCTCATCTCGATTAATACAAAGGGCAAAACTGTTGTGTGCTGGAAAAGAAAACCAAAAGAATGGGGAAAAACAGGTGATACAAATGGTTCTCTATATTTTCACTTCAATTCTACGGTAAGAAACTTAATCACAGATACCTGAAGACAATTCTTGATGGTTAGAAAGACAAGGTAAAGTAACTATAAAATTGATCAATAACCCAACCAGTATCATCTCTATGATGTCCAATTGTTCGAGAGAGGAGAGGAAAACTGAGTAACCAGAATGCTTTTCCTTTTGTTCAGGAATCCAAGGCAGATACTCAGTGAGTAAAAAAGGAAATGTGTCATGAAGGGACACAGGTCCCAGCCCCAGTCTGGCCCTGCAGTTGCTCTGTGATGTCTGCCATGTCACTTCAGTTATTTTGACCAATCTAGTAGGAAGACAATGCATCTGGTTTTCAGAGACTAAGTACAAAGAATGCCAAATGAATGAATATAAATGGAGATACTTAATGCTTCTGGGATTTAGGTTTAAATGTATTTCAATCTGGGGACTTAAAAACAGGAGACATATTTTCAAATTATAGCATCAATACCTCTGTTCTTCCATCTGCAAGACAGAAGCAATTATATTCAGAAAGGTGTCGTGAATCTTAATTTGTTAGTTGTGCAAAATAGTTTTAGATTCCCAAATGAATCATATGAAAGCCTAAGCTGTAAAAACCATTTTCAGCCACTTGTCTTTATTTAGCTGTGAAACTCCTTATTTTGTTATTTTCCCATACACATTTCCTACACTGCCCCTTCTGAGAAGGCCTGTTCATCCAATTAATGTCAGCAGCATGAAAAACTGCATCCAGCCTGCCCCCAACACTCAACGTCTACATTTCAGAGTGCTGGCAGACATGAAAATATACATAAGTAAAGAACAAATGTCCCAGGAAATAAACCCCATAATTTCTGAATATACAGCTCACTTAAGACCAGCATTAGTGGTGACTGAAGAAACATACCCTGCCTTGCCTCCATGGGGCCAAGTTTTTGCTGGCATCTAAAGGGAATTACTTCAGTTGAGAGCTTAGCTCTAGGGATTGGTAAGATTGACTGTGAACTCTGCCCACTCCACAGGAAGGCCTGGAGGTGTAAGGATTGCAAGGGTAGCCTGAGTCCTAACGCAGGTTCAGTTCTTTGCCAAGTACTTGATCACCAACTGGAAAGTTATGGCACACACTGGCCACATTCTGCCATCATATAGCTCTGGGGGATGCTGGAGGGTCACATTTTTAAGTTTGCAATAATTACAATGTGAATTTCACCTGCGTGCAGATAGGAGAGGCACGGAGTAGAAATATCTTTATGTGGATTACAGGTTCAATGGATAAGAAACACAGTGGGGTCTAAGCCTTTAAAAACTGCAAAGAAGAATGGTTTGAATGGGAAACGGTAAGATAAAGGAAATGTTCTTGCTAAGAGATGTAACATAATTGAATTTGGTATCTGCTCTGATTTTCAAGGCATTAGTAATTAATGACTAGCATTTGAAGAATGTCAGGTGGGTAATGCAGCAGTTAGGGAAGCTTTCAGTTTCTTCATCTTTTAACAACTTGTTCCACCCCCATCCCTTTAAATGGTATAAATCAGCATCAAGGGAATGCAGAAATGTTTTACATGTGGTCTGCTATAAAGGTGCCCACCATTAGATGAGAGGTCTATGAGCTGCAGAGGACCTTCAGAGCCCATGAACAGGGACTGACAGCAAAGCAAGCCCTGGAGATTCACCTGCACATCTTATATGGAAAAGGTCTCCAGGAAGAGAGATCAGTGCTTTGCTCTGCAGAGCTCCCAAAGCAGAGCAGCTCAAGGCTGTGCAAATGTCTTCTGCCCTGCCCCTGTAAATTATTCAGAGGAAAAAAAAACAGAAGAAAACAACTATCAATTCCAAACTCCACCCTTGATACTCCTTGTACAATGTATTCTTGTAATCCAGTCACTTAGTTTTAACTCTACGTTCTATGGATGATTGCTGCAGAGCTTGTGAGCTCGGCTTCTCCAGGTAAATGTTTACTGCTTTCAATACTGCTTGTTGATGAGTTCCTCATTGATGATAACAACTCAACAGCTTGCCAATTAAAAAGTAGTTAAAACAATTTCAGCAATCAAGCCTTAATCTAGAATACTCTTCCCCTTTCCCTCCTCCCAATTCTTGTGGTTATATAATAAAATAGGTTATTATTTTCCTAAATTCTCACTTCTGCTCTTTTCTGAAGGTAAGGGGTGAGGGGAAAAGCAGATAATGAGCTGTGCCACTAAAGAGTTTGTGTACAAAATCCTGTTTAAAGTACAGTGGAATTAGAAGTGTAAGAAGAAACTCAGAGATGTGTATCTTTAATCTCAGTCTGTTAGAGCGAATGTCAATGCTACATGCGAACACTGCAGTTTTACAAATTGGAGTATGAACTTTGGTTTAAAATGCTTTTGTGAAAGTGCCACTCTAAAAAGCTGCTTCAGATCCTTTACCAAACCACAACCAAGATAAAATTTCCTTTCTTGCATTTCAGCTCCTCCAAAAACCTTGATTTAAAAAACATGAAATTTTGTAGTCTGGGATACCTTCTATCCAACAGTGCCAATTAAAACTCTAGACTGAAACACAGTGAAGATGATCAGGGGTCAAATGTGCTTGCAGTGGGATCCATCAGGGCTGGGTATTCTGCAGGGGCCCTAAGATTTCATATCCTCTAATGTTTTTGCCACCTGATTTCTGAATAAACAGGCCAGTGGGAATCTGAGGCTTAGAGAGAAAATAGCATTGATATTTCCCTGACCTGCCTAAAGATCACGCTGTGCCGATCAAACATACCCAACTGGTACCTCTGGGACTGATCCCTTTTACTTACTGGCACACAGGGGGACAAAACCACATTTCTCACCTTGTTTGCCAAAGTATCTCCTGAGGCTTGCTTGCTTCACAAAAGACTGAGGAATGAGGAAGTTCAAATAACAAGGAGGTTTAAACAGTAAGGATGATTAGCTGCTCTAACAGCTTTCCAGTAGTTGCCATTTTGCACCATGAAAAGTTTTTAAGAAAAGAACAAATACATAATTAGAGTGTAATGACTGGTATAACATAATAGCAGTAATTTATGCTAGCATTACTAATTAATATTATATTGATAAGGCACTTTCAATATGGACTAAGTAGTTACAAGCAAAACCATATTTTTACCTAGACACCCTATTCTCCTCCCACTGAGACCAGCTGCCCCTGTGAGATAGTTTTGCCTGTATGACTGTGCTGACACATTGTGCTGAGCACTGCTGTGGCCACACCAGGGAGCACCATTCCCTTCCCACTGTCCCAGGAAGGCAACCCTTTCTGCACATGTTCCCTGTGGTCACCGCAGGCTCGGGGTAGTCCCCAGCCCCCAGCTCAGCCCAGGCAGCAGTGGGGGAGATATCCAACCACTTATCATTAGCTTGAGCTCTTAGATTGAGCTTTTTCTGGGCTCAGTAACTGCATTTACTTGCAAAATGCACCCTCTCAGCTTCTCCATCTGTGACTGTAGTGTTATCTGCAAGATGTCCTCGCAGTCACAAGTCCTTTTTTTCTCTGGAGTGCCAAGACAGCAGCCCTCAGACCCATTTTTTGCCCCTCTCTGAAGAATTCATCTGCCAAAACAACTTTGTGACCTGAAGAGTTGACCATAAGCCCCCATTACCCAGCCACAACATTGCCCTGCTCAGACTCCTCACCACGTGCCCCTGCTGCTGGAAAGGCAGCTTTGATAAATTTTTTTGCTAGGAAGTGCTGGTCTCAGCAGAGCAGAAAGCTGCAACTTCCTCGCATTCTGTGTCTACCACACGGCATTGCTTTCCAAGGACCCATCACCTACAAGTGGTGAAGAAATATGGCTTGCCAAATCTTTAACTGCTAGAAAACAGAAAGCAGCACAACACACAGAGCCTGGATGAAATGTGCAGGAAGGTTATCGTATGGAGAATCTGATCCACAGGACACTGACTCCAAAGAAGCAACCTCTGAGTGAAACTGAATTAGCACACACTATAAAAAAAGCCATCCTGGGATCTTGCAGATGGATTAATTCCTAGAGCCACTCTTGCGGCTTCCTGAGAGAAACTCTGCTCATTAATAACTCTTTAAAAGATATTACTAAAATACATATAACCCCACACATGGTATATAGTGCCTAATTGTCATAATGACATTTGAGTCCAGAAAATCACATTACAAATATGCACCACAACTGCGGCGCTGGCTTGGGAAGCTGAGCTTTGATGGAGGACTGTGCTTCCCCATTTTAGATGTGTTCTGCAACAGTTAGTTAAAAAAAAAGATTTTATGCAAATTAGGTACATTAACAATGAGTTCTGTAACAGTCTTTAGGCAATTAAGTGCTCGTTCTTGAAAGCCTGATGATATATTTTATCTTCCAACCAGTAAGTGGTGCTTTTTTTAACACCGGTTTCAACAGTACCTTACTTGGCCTTTTCTCCCTCCCTTAACTGTGTTTTAAATGGAATCTTAAAACTTTTCAAAAGGTTCTAAATTGACCGCTTTATGTATTGTATAGTCAGCACAAACATGATAGTGATGTCTTCTGAAGTCATCCTCCTAATCTGCACTGACTGTCCAGAAGTACCTTTATGACAAGGAGGCATCTCAGATGCCCAGGTACCTCGCAGAAGTTCTGTAGGAATGGTTAAACTGTTTGAGGATCACAAAAATTGTGATTATAATTCACTTCAACCAACAGACTGCGACTTGTTTCTCAATTTGATCAGACTAAAAACTACAAGGGTATAGGACATTTTAGTTCAGTGGAAATACTGTGCACCTCTGAGGCCTACATCATGATATTCATGTTCTTAAGGGTCAGTGAAAGCTCAGTGACAAGAAAGGAGGCCTTGCAGTTTTGGTATCCACCAGCAAGTTAACTGATGGACTGGGAGCCTCCTGGGACTGCTGGTGTGCTCTGCAACAAGGAGACTGCAGACAGGTTTTCACCCACAGAACTTGTGCAGCCTGGGACCTGGAGGGTTACATCTGCCACCCAAAGCTGTGTCCACTTCAAAGCCTCTGCCCTGGCAAGGGCAGCTGCTTCAACATCTGCGAAGGGAACTACCCTGCAGCACACTGCCACTGTGCCTGGGACTTTATAAATCTGGCAGTGCCCCCCTTCATTGCACCCTTCTGTGCAAAGTCCTGTGTTTTCTGGCTGTCTCTGCTTTCTGCCTTTCCATTAGTAGGATTTACTCTTCTCCTTTTTCTTCTGAACTCATAACAAGATGATGTTGTTAAACAGCTGATCCACGTCAGAATGAGTGAAACTGTGTCTGCCACTTTTTCTTCCCTCTCAGGGGTTTGTGCAGCACCTTAAGATAAAAGTTTTACAGAAACCACCAGCAAACTGACCTATGCCCATTCCTCTAAATTAAAAAACACTACTAGTGTGTTCGCCTTGGAAACCAATACAAATAAGGCCTAAAAATCCCTACAGTAGTATTCAGTGCCATTTGTAAAGTAACAGTAGCAATAAAGTTCATTTTTTCTGCCTGCTCCTAGCCGAGTACCATGGAAAACCAGATCAGGATCTAGTAAAATAGGGGCATGATTATGATTTACTCCTTGAGAAACTTCTGACAAAGGAACAGCTGGCAAGAGAGTATTTATGTGTTGTCTGAAGGATGATACCTTCCACCAAGGCAGCAGGATATCAGAGCTGGGTGCATAATAAATTGGAATCCTTGGGTGAGTCTGAGCCCTTATGAGACTGAAAGTGCTGGTAGCACTTTTCCTCTTACAAATGAGAAATTATGACTATTAAATGAGACATGCTGATGCACAGGATGCACTCTGAGGCAGCCACAGACGGCTCACTAATTGTTATGGTAGATTGGAGGGAGGAAAAAGTATTATATGATCTAAACAAAGACCAATACCTTATAATGCCACAAAACACACAAGAGCCAAAGATGACCATTTTCAATCAATATGAGAGTGTGGAGTTCTTTGAAAAGAAAATTACATTTCCTCTTTAATCCTACCCCTCTTTTCCTCTTTTCTGTAGAAAAACACAGTGAACACAGCATTCCAGACTTAAGAGGATTTGCATCACTTTCTCTACACATACCTGATATTGACAGCTTTGTTATTGCTTCTTCAGACACCTGCCGTATATATATGTGTATGGAAATAGCGGTGTCAATCTGATCTCACCCTATGACTGTACTAGTGTCAGGGAGGTTATATATAGGTGTTTATCTATAGAATTTCCACAGTGCCAATCACTAAAGCACTTCAGTGCCTCAAAAGCGTTACTAAACATACCCTCACAGCAGCCCTGATCTGTAGGAGCAGGATATCCTATCCTCATTTTGAAGAAGGGCAAGATGGAGATGGCATGCCTCACTCAAGGTCACGTAGGGTAGCTATGAAGGAATGAAGAGCTACATCACATTCCTTAGTTCCATTCCTGGGTGTTAGCCTAAGATGAGCAAGCATGTATAGCGAAATAACAAAAATTTGGTATGAAAGCCAATCTAATCCTTCAAGTTTATTGCTCTGAGACATCTTGGCCCTTTCAGCATCTATCAGTTTTTACCCTGATTGACCCCCTGTCCCAATTCCCCTCTGCTTTTGGAGGCTTCTTCAATTGCCTCCCTTTGAGCTGTCTGTCTCCCTCTCATCTCAGCTCCTGCTGTTCCAAGCTGCTTTCCTGCAGCTCCCATCCTTAATACCTTAAGATGACACACAAAATCTTGGTCACTTGGACGTGAAACAAGATGAGGGTAGGGACCAGACACAGTACATACAGTATAGCAAAACTGTGTAAAACCAGTGCCATGTTGCCAAATGGAACAGCATTGCTACGTGTTTCATTTTCTTTAACTTTGTTTAATTCAACATAACTGCTTTTAATTCTTGTCATGTATACAGATACCATTAAACACATGCCAAGTGCAATGTCACATAAATCAACTCTCTCCTTTTGCTGGGATCCCTTGACCAGGCTTTCTCGTTCATTTTGTGCCATGCCCAAACTCCCCAGTCTGCTCCTGCCAGCAGGCACTGCTTGACCCTTAGCAGACTTTTAAAATACAAGACAATCAACAAAGTCCTGGTTCTGTGCACTCAGCCACAGCTGAGCAAACCCTGCAGACTCTAATTTATTTCCAACCTCAAGTCCTTATTTTTGCCATGAAATCCTTAGAAAAAACACACTACTAACAGCTTGGAATATACACTCAGGTATATCCTGTGCAAGGAGCACTCATTAAACACAGAGTTATGCAAAGTAATTTTTCTACATATTTTTCTCAGTTTATTTGCCACCTTCCCTAGAATATCTCAAAGTACTATTTGCAAAAAGGTTTATCTAGGCAAAGAAATATATTGTTGTCTCTTAAAATTATCCTTAAAATCAGTGTTTATACACACACACACACACTTTTACATGTGTTACCAAGATTTAATTTGCATGAATGAATATTTGACTGTTTTTGCAGGTCATGCTGAAAAAGTGCTTGTAAAGTCATTGAGCCTCATGTATTCCTAGCAAAAAAAAAATCACTAAAGAGAGCTTGAAGATGTATTTTACCAATGGTTTAAACAAGATTAGTCATATGGAAAATAGTATTCATCTCCCTGAAAAGTGAACTCTTTCCATACCATGACTTGAAGGCCTCAAAAGGGGGAAAATTTGTATCAATATGTTTTCTGAATCTCTTTAACTAATTTGAAAAGTTTATCAGTATATAAAATATTCTATATTAAATTCTAACATCTGGCAATCTCCCAGGACTAGTACTAAGGCTTTCACAGAGGGATATTTTTGGCTTCCTGATAGCCAAAGTATCCTCTTTCCAACCTGAAAACATTGGACTCTGAATCTGTCACTGATCCAGGTCCAAATATTGCTTGTACTGGGCTTTGGGCCAGTACAATTTGGGGAAAGAAATTCCACATTTTGGAAAATAATAAAAAAGCACATTATTTCTCAGTTTCTTTTTCAAGTGGTGACTCTTTGATGCTATTCGGAAATCTAAAATTTTGGAAGTGGTTACTGAGGGACTGGATTTATTGGGTGTTGTGTAGGTGAGGTAGCCAAAGGTCAAACTTTGGTCTATCACATGGTGATTGCAACTATCTGCAATGTGGTTCAAACAATTTATCACAGATATTGTTATTATCTTTATTTCACTTCTTTACACTGTACATGTAAACTCCTTTAACAAATAGTTCTAGAAGACGTAACCTCCTAAGCTTTTTTGTTGTATTACAGAAAGAAGCAGCAGGATAAGGTGTGAACAGTCGTACTGCTGCACCCAACACTCTGTCTGTCTGTCTGTCTGCCCAGTTTTACTGGATGTGCATTTTCCTGAGTCTCCTAAACAGCCCGTACTCCACTGCAAGGCAGAGGTGCATGCCTGTGCAACAGCCCAGGGCTAAGCTGTGTGACAGCAGCTGCACATGAGCAGCTACTGCTGAGTCACCCAATAGACGGTGATGAGCCATGGCCAGGCACCAAGGCAGCTGCTGGTCCTGCTCTCTGTGCTAAGGATGCAGAAGGCCAAGGCTGGCTTTCATGGCATCACCAGATTACTAAAACCAGGAGTGACTAAGGCCTGTGTTGAGGTGCAGGGAAGAAGGGGTATGTTGTGGGGAGCAGGGAAGCCAAGAGGGCATGGGCTGGGTTCCTGCACTGGTTGAAAGGCAGATGAAGTAGCAGGTATGGTTGACAAACTTGTTGAGGGCGAAAATGAGTTTGTGCAGGAAGGCAGGCAAAGGACAGAGATACAGTCCTGTTTGTGGGTTTTCTAGAGCTGCTCTTCCTCTGCAAAGACGGCACATGAGCAAACAGCCTGAATGAACACCTTCTGCCATGAAAACACACTGACATTCCCTACTTGTTTTACCCATTGTATGACACACTTTATTTAGGAGAGTCATTTTGCTTCAAATGCAATTAGTTGTAAATGCTATTGTTCATCTTAAAACAACATAATTTTGATTGATAGTAAAAGCCTACACACCATAGTAAAGACAGCAATGTTGGGCACAAAGACATTACAAAATCTATAGCCTGACCCTTTAAAACCCAACTTGAACCATCAGATTTGACTTATGAGACTAGTAACAATAGTGCCTCATGCAAAAAGCATTAGGTTAAGGCTGGATCAGGCTAAGTTGCCAAACACACCCTGGCATAATTAATCAAGAATATTTCAGAAACAGATCGCCTCCAAGAGGTTATTGATTTCCTGTCACGACACGTTTTCCTCATGAGGTGCTACAATGCTATGTATCTGAGATGTGCTGGTGTGTATTTTTCAGTGACTAAGCCTTGATCTATCTTCCTGGATTCCTGCCACTGGTGCACTGACATCTGCAACTACTCATGTTTGACAGTCCCATGCATGAGCTATGTGGCTTCCCACTTGGATAGGATTAGTATAGGAGACTTTCAGAATACTTCAAATGTAATTGAAAGCAGATAAATACAAGGGTCTCAAGAGGGTGGCATGCTTTTTACAAATGGAATCACATTAAATGACGTGTATAAATGCTTGGACTAAGAAAGACCTCAGTGCTAACCAGTATAGTATGCAAGAAAGCATTTGTCCTTGTTTTTAAATATGTATGAATCCTGATAACGTCACTTCTTTCTAAAATCTAAATACAGTGCATGGCTGAAGTGCAGTTTAGACAAGCATGAAAAGGTACACATTTGGGGAGAAGGGCAGGAGAAGAGGAACATATTCAGAGACTGACAGGTGCTCTGCCTTTCACCCATGCCTGCACTAAGGCATTCATATCTTCTGTGAACCATCCCTGCCAAGAGATGAGAGCTGAAAACAACATACATAATGTAACTAAAGGTTATACTGTTATAGTGTCAAATATCAGTAAATTACAAGTGATATTTTCTTTTAGAGCAAAATCCAACTACATTCCTTACATAGAACACATTTCTATTTATCTGGTTTTTTCTCAGAAAATGTGGACATTGATATTGTAATCTGCAAATGTATTCTGTACATATTTACTGAATACTGTAAAATAGAAGATGCAAATAAAACTGATGTTAACACTGTTATAAAGAGTTTATCTTTCACATTTCATTACTTTTTTAGACTCTGAACTCTGTAAACATAAGTTATCTTGCTTTAACAAAGATAACGCAGAGCTTGGTAAGAAAAAAACCAAAACCTTTCAGTGGGAAATGGCCTTTCTTGCTGTCAAATACCTTTTTGAGGATTTGATGGGCAATATACAAACATCACAGGAGGACAGTGATACTGAACATTATATAGTATCAAAGGGCTCCAAGATGATCAGGTTGCAGTGGAGCTGTGACATCCATGGTATTAAAGCTATGGGTTTCTCTGGGTTCTCTTGCAGACTCTGGCCTCATTATTTCTCTTCAGTTTAATGGTGGTATGACTGTCTCTGCTTCCCTCACTTACAGCTCTGTCCCCAGCCAGGCTGATCTCACTGAGCTGTCAGTGACCTGCACAGCTTTTCTATTTTAAATGTGAAAAAGGAAGAACTGGAAAAAACCTGTGATTCTTCTTACCACATAGTAGCATTTTTCCTAGCAAGCAGAGGAACAGAACAGAAGTCACCATGTGTAAGGTCAGTTGATGCTGGGAGAGCAGTGTGTGCACAGCAGGGTTGATGTCTTGTACTCGGGAGAACACTGAAGGAAGGAAGACTTCTTACTCTGCTTGGTATCATTGCTTCTGTCATGGAGTAAAGTCCTCAAGAACTTCTGCTCCAGCATACCAGATGAGGTCCAAGATAAATTGAAGTAACCCTTGGTTTCCCTCCCATGACCCTGATATATATAGCCTAAAAACATCATTACTTTGGTGATAATTGTAGTAGCGTAACGCATTCTTTTGGTACTAGAAAATTTATCTGTATTCCCCTATTGCCACAGGTATTCCAGACAAAACTTTCTTTGCAGCACCTGCTCATAAAGCTGTGCAATCAGTCTTCTGTGAAGTTTTGTCATGTATACTCCAGCTGGTCTGAGCTCTTCTGTGCTGTGGGATGGATGCCAGTACTGGGACAGAGGTCACTCACACATGCAAACGATTCATGAAAATTTTTCTTTAAACATAAGAAACACATTTTTTGACTCTGAAGGTGATCAAACACAGGAAGAGGTTGCCCAGAGAGGTTGTGGAGTCTCCATCCTGGGTGGTATTCAAAACCTGACTGGATACTATCCAAGGCCACTGACTCCAGCTGACTGTGCTTGAGTAGAGGGTTTGGATGAAACAATCTCCATGAGTGCCTTCCCACCTCAGCAACCCTTTGATTCTATGACCCTAATGGCCTGGCTGTTATGGTCATTGGCCTTTGTACCCAGTCTTGTCAGCCATCAGTGTCTCTTGTTCATCTCCACTCCCTGGCCAACACTGGGTCTGTAAGAAGTTGCTGCAGTCTGTACATTGTCTTTGATACCAGCCCCTTGGTATCAAAGACACCCTCTTGGTTCTTGGGTAAGAGTGGAAAAGGAAGCAGAGATAAACCAACCTGACCTGCAGTACTTCCACTCTATGCCCTTCTGAAGTGTCTTTTGAGTATTTTCTCTCTTGAAGACTCTCGGTATTTTCTTACAAGAAATGTAACTCACCATTTTTTTAACTGGGGAGCAGAAAGATGTCAGAAATCCCCAGTTTCTACATGGTTTGCCTCATTGTTAATGGTCACATTAATGATGTGTGAATGCGTGTTTGAAGCAGAAAATTATGGAAATGCCTGTGAGCTGGGAGTGGACTAACCAGTCACTAGATGTATTTCATAAAGTTAGCTATAAGATTGTTCTGTTTCAGTACTCAAGTACAAGAATTGCAGCATAAACCATTTAAAACAACATCACTACAAACGTGTAATTGAAGAAAGTTGCCTGAGACTATCTGATTTACCTTATACTGGGGAATGGTGTCTGTTGGGAATGGGAAAAGGCACAATTAATTAGGAGCACTTGAACTTCATAGCAGTGATATTTTCCACAGGGATGAAGCACTAAGGATAACCCCATTGCTAAGAGAAAGACCTAAGAACCACCTCAAGTGCATTATGCTGCAGTGCAGGTGTGGGAACCAGCACGGTGGGCTAGGTGGGCACAGGATGAGAGAAGGGAGACCTTTTCCAAACAGCAGGTTAGCTGAGAAAGGCTGGTTAGAGCCTCTCTCTGCAGAACTGGAGCTGCAGCCACCTCAGCTGTGCTGGCTGAAGACTGACTGACCCAGATTTGGGTCTGTGCCAAACCAAGACAACATGGTATGAGAAGCCCATGGTGGAGACCGAAAGGATGGCAGCTACTCTCCCAGAATTGAGAAGGAGGACTAACAAGATCTTTGCAAAGGCATGCCAAAAGAAGAGGAGACTTACCTATACTGTTAGTGTATTCATTATGGGCTTCCCTAGGGCATTTACCCATACTACAAATAAGACTGTATTTGCATTAAGACTTTGGAGCCACTGCTAGCAAGTAGTTAAGCACTGCTGCTCAGGGGCACCCACGTGTGTAGTTCACTTCTGCAAGTTTCTAGGCAGGGTCTTGTGCCAGTGTTATTTTCAGCAAGAGCACCTAAGTGACTGAACCCGGCCTGTGTGACTGGCAGTAACGCTGGGTAGAGAGAGGGTACATAATGTACACAGGCTCGTCACTCTTGTTTCTCCTTTGCTGCTGCTGCTGCAGTGCATTCCTAATAGGTTACTAAACTTCGTACTGGCACTTCTGCAGAAGAGACCTGGCAATAGGCTAATATTTGTATTTTAATTACTTGACCTATTGGACTGCCTTGTTGGGCCAGACAGGCTTCTTCAGCCCTATAACCAACTTCTTAATGACCTTCACTATTGAACAAAATCAAAATAATAGGAAAAGCTTGCTGCTCTGATGCAATGTCCAAGGGCAGAGGAACTACTATAAAAAGGCTTAATATTACCTTACTGTTCTTAGATAAATCTTAACATTTTAAACAGCTATCTCTAACACATTCTCCAGTGCATAAGACTGCTTTGTTTCCTCAGGAATATCAGTTACCACTTTGCCATTTTACTGCAAATTAAAGGAGTGAAATAAACCAAAAATCCAAACTTTTTAGTGAACTGGGACAAGAAGTGGAATAAGGGACCCTTGACAACCTTATAGAATTAGCTGCTGGGATTACCAGAGCATAATTCTTTATAATGGTCTTATTAATTAAAGTAACTTCCAACTGTCAGTATGCTTTATAAAAATTCCAACTAACCCTTACAATATTTCTGTGAGACAGTAGGGAAGAAAAATAAAAACACTTGATCAGTGAAGACATGCACACAGACAAAGAAAACGCATCTGACTAAATCAAAGCAAAAGGCAAACAGTGATGGATTTTGAGCTGGAATGCAGGTGCTGGCGATGCCTTCCACTGGGCTCAGCCCACTATAACACTCCCTTGTCAGGAGGTCAAAGTGAGAACAATATTGGTGGGAAGCGCACAGCTACTTAGGGGCATCAATGTACTGACCTCTTACATTCATAGCAACAGAAGAAAATCATGTGGATAAAATCCAAGAGTTTAGGCACCCAATCAAAGCAGATTATTTCAAAATTTTTTATTAAATGTGAGCTCATCTGCCTCTCTAAATGTCAATGCAAACAAGCTAGAGGGAACACAAAAAGGCCAGAGGAATACTTGGGCGCTTGCCTGCTAAATTTATTCTTGTTCTGACCCCTCTCTTCTGGTGAAAGCAGAGAGCAACTGGGGGCTTAAAACTAATGGACTTCAGCTTCAGGGCAACTTAGGTTCCACAAATCTAAGCCCAAGCTTAGCAGCATGTATCTTACTGGCTCATATGGTTGAGATTCAAGAATTCATGGCAAGTCTTCAGTAAAGCACATCTCAGAATGCAAAAAGGATGCAGCTCCCTGATTAGGGAGCCAGAAACATTATCATAGTATTGGTGAAGGAGTTTCTGTACTTTTTCCCATCTCCCCTTCCCAGGAGAAGTCAACAGCACCTTTAGGAATAACCACAACTCTAAAGAAGCTAATAGAAGTATTGTGTTTTAGAAACAGAACTGAGTTTTTGTAACTATAAATTATTTATAAATATATTTATACATATAAATATATTTCATATATACTGTATGTAAATAATTTATAAATATATCTATATATATATATTTATAAATTATTAACATACAGTATGTAAGTGGAAGCACTAACATCTGAGCCTTGATCCTTCAGGAAACCCCTACTGATCCTTCATCTCTGCTGGTAGCTGGGACATAAGCTCCTTCCCCAGGCAGAAGGACTGAAGGAGATCTCTAGTGTACTTCCCCCAGTGTACTTGACAGATGATGGACTGTTTTGGCCAAAACATTGAGAGGCCTTCTCAGTCCTTTTTGGCCAGTAAATCCTTTTCTAAGTGTTGAAAGCTGCAGAAAATCAACTGCTTACAGCTGTTTCTGGGGTGCAAGGGTTAATAGAAAAATATTTCATTTCTGTGAAATGCAAACAATGTGGATTGAGTTTTTTAAAATTTTGAAGTAAAAACAACTCTACTTTTTCCGCTCAAAAATAAAAAATTGTTGAAGTATTTATTTGAGTCAATCAGAAACACCTTTTTACACTAAAAATTAGAGAAACATAGAATATCCTGAATCGGAAAAGACCCACAAAGATCACTGAAGTCCAACTCCTAACCTTGCACAGGACACCCCAAAACTCACACATGTTCCTAAGAGCCTTGTTCAAACACTCCTTGAACTCCATCAGGCTTGGTGCTGTGATCACTTCCCTGGGGAGCCTGTTTCAGTGCCCAGTCACCCTCTTGATGAAGAACCTTTTCCTAGTATTCAACATAAACCTACCCTGACACAACTTCATGCCATTCCCTTGGGTCCTGTCACTGGTCACCACAGAGATCAGGGCCTGCTCCTCCTCTTCCCCTCACCAGGGAGCTGTAGAGAGCTATGAGCTCTCCCCTCAGTCTCCTCTTCCCTAGGCTGAACAGACAAGTGACCTCAGCTACTCTTCATACGGCTTCCCCTCACTCCATCATCATGGGTGTTCCTGATTAGAAAGGTGTGAAGGCTGAAGGCAGCAATGTTGGTGCCTTGCCACGATTCCTTTGGCATGACTTTTCCAGCCCCTGTGTCCTCTGAGCTGAACTGGCTTTCTGAACTCTAACCCTAATCCTAACAATAACGGGACCTTGGTGCTAAGGCTGAGGTCCATATCACCATGGGTCACCCAGATTAGAAAGGTGTGAAGCCAGAAATGTTGGTGCTCTGCAGAGATCCCTTTGACATGACTTCTGCAATCCCAGTGTCCCTGGAGCCTTAAGATTTCTGACTCTCTGAACCTTAACACTAACTGTAATGGAATCTTGGCACAGCTTCTGAGGTCCCCAGCACAACGGTGGCCCAGACTAGAAAAGTGGGGAGGCAAAAAATGATAGTGCCATGTTGTGATTCCCTTGGCATGACTTTTCTAGCCCCAATGTCCATTAAGTAGTAGGCTTTCTGTCTCTGTGAACCATAACTTTGTTTGAGTATAATATGTGACCAGCTCTGGTTGTAATGTAATTGACCAAGGATGTTGAAAAATGCCCTAGTGCCTGCTAGAATTCCTTTGAGAAGAACAGATGCATGTAGTAGGACTGAAATATAGTTGTAATTGGAGGAAATATTTGGAAGATCTTGCTAAAAGTCATTTTTCATCAAGACCATTAGCACTGTATTTGTCAAAGCATTCAGAAAGCTCCTTAATTTTGTTGGACTCATTGCTAATGCTGCTGCCTATGTTGGGACAGTAATAATCTCCCATTTAATAGGAAGCCACATTCTTTCATTTGGGGTGAGGATTTGTAAATGGCAGTTTATTCATTCATTTATCAATTCCAGATGTATTTAATAGCCCTTCTAACTGAAAGTGAGAAAGCAAAAATTAGATTAATTGTAATATGGCAAAAGTCTTCAGTATTTGATACCATGCTTTCTGCCCTCTAAGGACTCCTAAATCACTTCAACTACTGTTTTGGTGCCTTGGTTGTACTGAGAGCAGGGAAACCTCCAGCCAACTTCATTTGGATAAGCTACCACAAGCTGAAGTGTTCTTTCTCCTCCCACCTTTCACCTCTTTTCTCTGTAAAATCCCTTTTCCCCTTTCTGCTTCCAGCTTCACATTGCCTGGATGCTGCTCAGTTTCTCCATTCTCTCTCTACCTGTGCTGAACATTGTGAATATGGTTAACAAAGTCTTTATCAGTGGAAGAACTGTCTGGATTTGGATAGGAAAGAAATTCCCTGTCTGTCTTCTTTATGCTCTATTCTGGTACCACACACAAGACAAGGCACTGCTTCATTCACAGCCACAGCAACAGGCAGACCTTATGGAGACAGCGCAGCTATGAAGTCCTCCAAGGAGGATAGCTTATGGAGGTTGGAGAAAAATTATTATTGTTTAAAGATATTCTAGTTTAAAGTGTGGAATAGAAGAAAAGAAATGACCCACATCAGTAGTATTTTTAACATTGTGAAAGTCTTTCAAGGACAGGAAAAAAGAAGCAGCAGTGGCAAAAATCAAGCCAACTGGACATCCAGAGCTCAGGGAAGAAAGGCAGGCAAAGTGCAGAAGTCACTAGAGACAACGCAATGCACATCACAAGTTCAAGTTCTTGCTATTAATGTGGCAAAAAATATTTATGCTCTCTGCT
Source organism: Parus major (assembly GCF_001522545.3). Classification (NCBI taxonomy): domain Eukaryota; kingdom Metazoa; phylum Chordata; class Aves; order Passeriformes; family Paridae; genus Parus; species Parus major. Next base: position 52,040,969 of record NC_031770.1, on the reverse strand, counting down.
TACTTCTCAGTGAGAGATGGGTAACTTATCTTGCATCTCAAGCAGATGTATGCATCGCAAAAGCACAGAGCAGATGGAGAACATGTGAGTCAAAGCACACTCTATAAACAGATATTACAGAAGTAGATAGGTAGACTTTTTTATTAAGTGCTCTTAGCATTTCCTTAGAAACCTATTCCTTCAGCATAAATTTCTTTCTTGTAAGGAACCAAAAAAACGTTTTCTTTACTGATTGCTTTCATGCAGATATAAGTTTTGGGAATCATACCTACAGGATGGAAGCTCAGCACTGCTAGTGATATTTTTGGAGGATGTATGTATCTGTAGTGGGTGGATCTTGGCCGGACATCAGGTGCCCACCAAGCCAATCTATCACTCCCCTTCCCAGCAGGACAGGGGAGAGAAAACAAGAAGGAAAACAATCAGTAGGTTGAGATAAAGCATTTTACTAAAGCAAAAGTTTGCACATGCATCAGTAAAGGAGAAAAAAAAGTTTAGTCTCTACTTCCCATTGGCAAGTGATGTTCAGCCTGGGATATTCATTCCCAGGATGCAAGGCTTCAGCACACACAGGGGTTGCTCTGGAAGGTGAACATTATAAAATAACAAATGCGCCACATTCCTCCTCCCTCCCTTGGCCTTTCTATCTGAGCTGAGGTCATATGGCATGGAATATCCCTTTGGTTAATTTGGCTCAGCTGACCTGGTTGTGTCCCCTCCCAGGAACTTGCCCACTCCAGCCCCCTAATGGGAGGTAAATGTTAGACAGTGCTGATGTTGTGCCAGCACTGCTCAGGGAGATGTTTTGTATTTGTATCATTCCTTCCATTTTCAACCTAAAACACAAGCAATTTTAAAGTATCATGCACCTTGAAAATAATATACATTGTTGTTTTCATCCATTAGCATGTGTCTATGAGAACTACATGAATCTTTAAATCCTGATGAAGTAGTCTGATTTTGAGGTATACTACTTCTTTGTAATATTTTCAGAGAGAAATCTATTGTAAGCTTTTCCTAAAGCCTACACAAAACTACGCAGTAAGTATATGTCTCCTTGCAGGTCAATTATTCTCAAGGTTTCCACTCAAAACTCTAAGATTCACTCATTTCCCTCCTCTCTTTGCCATGTTTGAATTCTGACATTTGCTTGCTGAAAGGATGAATGAACTCAAAGGCAATGTTGCTATATTTTATCTCCCTGAAGAATGGCCAGCAAGGAAGCTTGCTTTATTTTCCTCAACGCCACATTGCCATAATATCATCTGCATCTGCCCATGTCAGATAACTCTTAAGAGTCCACACACAAATGGAAATGATCTTTCCACTTCTATGTCTCAAATATTTTTTTTCACAATTACTGGATTACCTAAAATCACTTAGATAACCTTGGGGTTGTTTAGATATACAGGAGAATTTAGCATAACCAGGGTTTTCTTTCCAAATGTTATTTTTTAACACTTCCTCCATTGAATCCAAAACAACTTTTTGTTATTCATCTCACTAAGCATTCATGGATGAATGACAATTACTGAATGTCTTAGAAACAACACCTTGAAAATGTCATTCAAATCAATTTTTCAACAGCATGAGAGGCTAGGAGGTAATTCACACTTCTTTTATAATAATATTCCATAAGAGGTACTGTAGTCATCTGCCTTCCTGCCACCTCCTCCAGAAGTAAAAGATTATAAATTCACTCTGATTTAGTGCAGCCAAATGTACCAGGCAGAGAAAAACACTGCAGACAGAATATGCTATTAAGACTGGTACATTAAGAGAAAACCCATCTCTATTATTGCCCCAAAACTAACTTGCTCCTTCCAATTCAGCAAAAGCATGGAAGAATTATGCAAGGCAGAGCTGGAAAATGTCTTTCCTTCTGTAAAGAGCATTTATCCATGGACAGCAACTCCAGAAGCATCCAAACCTGATATCCTGAGCACTGCTTCTTTCTAATGAGAGAAGCTCAGAACCCTCCTTTGGCCTCCTAAATATCAGCTGCTTATTAAAATTCAGAGTTCCTCTTCCTAAAGTGGTGCATACACCTTAGGGGTCCACTGAACCCTGAATCTTCAAGTATCATGACATCACTATTCCAGCATTTGATCATATCCAACTGTGTCATGACTAAAACCATCAGGAATTCAAGCCCCAAAGCTGGGACAAAGGAGCTAGAGACCTTCTGGCAAAAAAACTGTTTCATCCTTTCAAAGGGCAACTGAGGAATGAGGAGATGCCACCTAAAAAGTTCATGCCACAGTATCTGTCACATATCTGACACCTGAGATCAGTTTCTGCTGTTGGCACAATGTCCCCAGACCCCTAAGCCAAAACAACAACAGACTTGAACCAGAGGTGAGGAATCTGTGAGGAAATGAAACCTAAACTATCTACTGTCAAAGTCTGCCTGTATTACTGGATGCAGATGTGAAAAAGCACCAGCACTGCTACTGCTAAGCTAATTTCCACAGTATATTCTACATACACACACAAAGATTAAGCCAAAGGAATTAAAAAATAGAGAGAAATATTGCCTATTTCCCCATATCAGATATGCAGACCAGGCGTCTTCCTGTAAGTCAGTTCCTTTCAGGCAAAACCTCTGATAAATCTTACAGTTAAGAGTGAACCCACTTTTTAGCATAACATTTGAACCCAAGCTCATTGCTTCTGATGACTTCATATGAAGGATGCTGGCACCACACAGTCAAGGACGCTGTAGTTCAAACTGCTCTCAAGGTGGATGCTGCATAATCTCTCTTTCATTTGATGTACAGAACAGCATGTACTTGCCTTGAGCCTCAGCCTTACAGGGCTGATGGAAAGGCTGTGATTATTCTGCTGTCTTAAAGGTCTTCTCCAGTTCTCCTGGTCAAAACAGTTTAACAGTCTGACCAACGTTAGTGCCTCACACAGGGAATAATTCCTCTTCCATCACATCTGGAAGCAACAAAGCTGACTTGCAGGCCAAAAAACACCCTGACCTGTTTCAATCCTTCTATTTTTCAGCATGTTCCAGGACAATTTCTGATCTCTGTCATGGGGTAAGAAACTCATCACACCCTCACCTGATGTAATATCCTCTTTCCCACAGTTCATCTGCAATCACTGCTGAGCTTAACCACCTCTCTGTGCAGCACCTCCCACATGATGGAAGACAGAGAGAAGGGACTTCTGTGGGCCCTAGTTTCTGGGTCACCGCAGGGCCAGACAGGTCCCTCAGGCACATCAGGGGACGTCAGAGACTGCCCAGCCTGAGAATAAAGATGTGATGTTGTTTTGGTATAATTTTTGAAGTGACTTTTTCATATTGTTTACAGGTTTGAACCTTTCCATTATCAAAGCAGCTGAAGATTTAACCTCCCTGTGTTGCTCCCTAGCAGCACTGCAGCTATCGAGCTGATCACACATTGTCTGTCTGTCCCATTGGAGAACATTAACTGTAAAAAGAATTTTTGGCATGGCTCCTCCATTCTGTGCCAGGAGCAGAAAGTTGATGCAGAGATTAGCAATCGATTTTCTAAGAAGTACCCCACAAATCAGGTCTCCTCTCTCTGTTTGCCTTCACATTTCTGCTGGAGCCTCTATAATTAATTTAAACAGATACAAGCACTTCTCCTCCTCTCCTTTTTGATGCGAGCTGTTTCAACAGACTGTGCAGCGAAGCTGCAGCAATTTCAAAGGCTTCCGCTCCCTGTGCAGAAGGGAGCAGCTGCAGGAATAGCTCTTTGAAGAGGAAATGGCACCCAATGGGACTGGCAGGCGGCTCCGAGCTGAGCTCAAAAAGCCCCCAAAGTCCTTGGGAGCATTTGAGGACATCAAAAGAGGAAAGAACTAGGCTGGGAGAAGCCTGAAGAATGACTTCCCCCCAACCCTGAAGCTTTTTTCTGTGTAAGCAGCAGGGTCTGAGAGGAAGAGTCTTCCTCCTGTTTGGCTCAGATGATCCTACTTATATTGAAACTGATTGGTTTCACGCTTGGACACGATTGGACACGATTTCAGTGCTGGATTATTCATTAAACAGTAAATGTATAAATATGTATACAAATACAAACATATCTATACAAATTCTGGGCTCCTGTATATTGTTAAAAAAGCCATTATATTTCTGTTAATGTAAGTAAGTATACAACCAGATTTCAAAATGACTATAAAGCACTCAGAAGGCTTCATTCATGTTTAACTGGTTAACTGATGAACTCACTAATGTGATTTATTTCAGTGAAATGGTACTTTTTTACGATGTGCAAGTATACTATCTTGTTATTTACAGCACAGAACATATTTTCCTACTGTCTCATTCAAGTGGTTTATAGAAAATTCAATAGACAAAACAAAGGAATATTTGTTTCATGCATATGAATTTGTGTACAAGTACCTACATACCCTCTCTGTCCCCAAAGTGGGTAACATCATTGACCCACTGCTGAACTTCATAACTGATGGAAATTTCTACTGCAGATTTAACAGGCTTCAGACCTAACAGGACAGTATTCACTGAAGCCCTTTGGCCTGTGCAACTCCTAAAGGACTACTCCAGCTGAGGAGTAGCTGACACAGCAGCCAGTTTTTAGTGGCATGCCCTCAACAGAAGTATTACACCCAATGCATGTTCTTTCATGAAAGCTGCATCCTTCCCGAATTATTTATGTATAAATAAATGCCATTTTACTACACTGCTGCAGTGCGTAACCAACATGTTGTCTAGAAAAAGAACTGACACAACACATCCTGTAAATGCCTCTTCCTTGTCAGATTGCACTAATTATACACACTGCATCAAACTTCTCCATCTTTGTCCTCCTAAATGCCAAATTCTGACTTTCCCAATCAATTTCACACTGCTCTTTTTTCTTCACTTTTCAATTTTATTTTTGGAATAACTTAAGTTCATGGACATACAAACCTGAGATAAATGGCGCACAGAGCTACAACACATATATTTCTGCCCACATTTCTGCCCATCCTTGGCACAGATGTGGATGGGCTTTATCTGAGACCATATTGTGTTTGGCAGGACAACCCTGTATCATGGCAGGAACTGCCCTCAGACAATATTTCTCTAGAAACAGTTTTGCCCTGCTAACAACATTAGGCCTTATTGTTCTGAAATTGCCCAACAAATTATGATAAAACATTATACTGTGACTATTTTATTATACATTGCAATTAATTGGCTACTGAACTCCATTAGAAACTTTTCCTAAGTGTATAGGCTGCTTAACTGAGCTATTAGATGATGTGGAAAAATGTAAGGAGCTAAGTTGAGATCAGTGGAATAATTATCATTTCCACTTCTCTCTGAAGTGAAAGGTTTGCTGATGACTCTTTGACACCTCATATCTTAGCTATATTTTTAATGTCTGACGGGGTCAGTTGTTGAGAGACAAAAACTCCACAGCCAGCTGTATATACTTCTGACAGCAAAATTAGAATGCAGAACAGGAAATAAACTGAAATGGTCTCATACTTGAACGGAATATAAACATTCTGCTTAATTAGGTCACTAAGCATATGTTTGTTTACTTGGATATTTTCTCTCTGGCAGTTCATCTCTGGGTAACACGACTATCTCACTGGAAAGCATGGAATTCCCCTGGCAGATAACATGAGATTGGTAATTTGGGGGTCAGAAAAATATGCTTATTAGCATACTCCCACATAATTAAGCAAGTTAGAGTGTGAACAGTACATGCCTCACTGCCTTCTGTGTCAGGTTGGTGTCCACACAAAGGATAGCGGGGCCATTAGTGAGCTGGTTATAGCTCTCTGAATTTCTGCTTGTCCCTGATTTACCTTCTTGGCCAATTATAAAGCAGAGAATGGTATAGATGCTAGTGATGCCTATTTCCATATCTATTATATAGATATGGAAAACCTTCCCTTCCTGCAAACCAAGATGCAATATTACTACCTACATTCATCTCTATCACTCTGTAATTTTTTATATTTTATTTTTATAATTTTCTTCTACATCCATCTATGCATTAAGTTTCATCTTTGTTTTAAGGCTACTTGGAACATGTATCCAGCCTCTTTGTCTTCAGAAGTACAAGCACACTTCTGGTGGTGCATATAAAACCCAGTAATTTCTGGTTCTGTTTGCATTACAGTCCCAAGCCCCAATGAGGCTAAAGGAAATCCTTCAGAGACAGTCCCAGTGCTGACAAGTCCACTCAGGCGCTGTGGAGAGAGCAGATCCCCTCACTACCACCAACACCTCCTTTTATGGGCCTGTGCTGAAAGCAGGACAGGGCTTACAGAAAACCATGTGTGCTGTTCCCTCCAGACCACAGTTCCAGGGCATGGTGCTTTATGGACAGGCATGTTCTACACAATGAGCCAGTATTTTCTGGATGTAGCACCTCAGCAGTTGTTCCTCCACGATCAGTCTCAGATCAGTTCCTGGGATGAGTTGTTCTGATTTCTCGATAGAGATTACTTGCACCTGGATGGGAATGATGGGGTGTTGGCAAGGACACTGAGCAGACGAGAGGAGAGGGGAGAAACCTTGCCAGCCTTTGTGTGTACAACTGCTGAGTCAGTTCAACAGCATCAGAAATCCCCGCCCCCACAAACACAGGTGCAGATGGCCATGTAAAAGTAATCTGAATTTGGCTGCTGCCCAAATTCCACATTCCTCTTGGCTCCACTGTAGCCTTTTTCCCACATGACCTCATCTCCCATACCCTTGCAGCGGACAGCCAGGCAAGCAGTGTGCAGTTTTTCTCAAAACATCCAGGAGTTTTTGCGGAAGTGGGAAGGAGATGGGAGCCTGATACAGGCAAGAGGAAGAGCATATAGGCATGCCTGGGTCTGGGCCTTTGACCTTCAAACCTCCCACACAGCCACTGAAGTCTGGAATCCAGATCCTTGGAGCTACCAGGCTGCCTTTGTGTCCTTCCACTCCAGCAATAATGCACAGGCTGCAGGAAATCCTTCCATGTGAAGGACTCTGCCAGTGTAAATCTGCTCTGCCCAGAGCCTGGCAGTTCCTGCTTGGTCCCCCTCTAGGACAGGATTAGAGGGTATCAGGATGTCCTCATGGGAGACTCAAGCTGTTGCAAGCCAGCTTCAGCTGCTGATGGAACTGGTCCAGCCCCTGCCCCTCCCCATACGCAGCACCAAGCAGCTGAAGACTGACATGCAGCTACGTGAACAACAACTTCAGTGCCTGCTGGAGGGCTGAGGGCTAATTCCCACATCCATCTCAATGCCTGAGTTAATACTGAGTACAGCTACAGCATATGGAGCTCACAGACTCATTGCAACACAACCACTGGAGATTCAGAAAGTTAAGTTTAACCTACACAAGCCTTACTGATCCTCTTCACGACGGTGGAAGCTTTACCTAAAAGTGACAACATTCACCTGTCTACAAAAGAAGAGTGAAGTCTTTATTTTAGCTTCACTTAAACAATTAGCAAGTCCACACATTCACCACTTGTCAGGGAGACTAATGAAGCCAAAGCCAGTGGCAACGAAACACATGATGTCTGACCAAAGCCTGCTTCCACGCTGTGTTTCAGTTTCCAGAATGAAGCCACTTCACGTGCACAGCTAACGAACTTTGTAACTTGCCTGATTTGATTTTGAGGGAGTCTTCAATCATTTTTCAAAGAAAAGTGAAGAAAAAACTGGTTGACTTAGATTAAAGTAAAACAGAGACAAAGCCTGGAATATTTCAGATAGCAAAAGTTTCAGGAATTCACAAGCAGTTTGAAAAAGAAAACTGGACTAGAAATCGTGATACAACTTCACTGTAGGGACCACTGCTTCAGCTGCTACAATTGGTGAAGGAAAATCAAAATCTGTAGCACTCAGATATGTATCAGATTTCATGACGGATATCTAAGAACCACCCATCTCATGTTTAGCATATCCCATGTGTTAGGGCAAAAAATAAAAACCTGAGCAGTAGGCATGAGAATGACAACACCATCGGGAGCCTCCTGCTGTTGGAGGATTTATCGAGGGGAACTTTGACTGTCAGCTTGGCTGAGCTTCAAATTTGCCCTAAATATGGTGCAACTGGCTGAGAAGAGCTGGGACAACAGGGTGAGAATGCTTGCCACCAGAGAACTATCAACATAAGAGGGTGGCTACCTTCCTGTTTGCTGGATTGTCACACAGAATGATCAAAAAGGGAACACTAATACAAACTACACAAATTAGGTACAGCATATGCCAAGCTCAAGCAAGGCTGCTAATGCAAAGCAGAGGCTGTGGCTGTGTGCAGAGTGGGCATGGAGCAGCAGACAGGTGTTTGCACAGGCACAGTGGAGCTTGTGGTGGGGGAAGGAAAAAATTAATTGCAAGAGAAATTCCATTGTTAACAAGTTGTTATGAGGTGCTATGTGCCTGTTTAAATCTGAATTGTGGAAACAGTGGAAACAGAAGAGGAATGGTGAGCAAGGTTAGGCCTACCCATTAAATTTCCTGGACGGGCTAGGAAAAAGTCCTGTCTGGCATCTGAATATGTTGCAGGAGGCATTCTTGATGTTGTGTCTATGTCTTTAGCTTCCTTTAGGGCTACTGCCATATGTCACAGAACTTCTCACAGCAGCCATGAAGATGCTTCACAAAAGTGGAAAGCTTTATTCTTTCTGTCAGTCTCAATCATGGTCACTGCAAATCCCCATGGCTGCAAACTGCTCCACTCGAGCTCTGGGTTAGGCTCTAGGCTGTAATCATGCTGTGAACCTGGGAATAAGGAGGTGTGTAGGAAGGAAGAAACAAGAACAGAAGGAAATGACACCGCAAGAGCTGACTGCAGGATGGAAAAATGGAGATATATACAAGGAACTTGTCCTTATAAGAAATGCACAACAGAAAACTGTTGACATGACACCCTACATGAAACAGCTACATGAAATACTATTAGCAGTTTTGGAGGTGTGCATTATCAGAGTAGCAAGGAAGCAGAAACATCCTGAATGTGAATCACTCTGTCCCCAAAACAGACAGCTAATTAATTTCTGGTTTTAAAAGCTGTAAGAGATCATTGATTATTTGAGCCTTTTTCAGCACAATTGAAAACAAGTAAGGAAAAACCTAGCTTACAAATACCAGCAACCCATGTTTCGGATGCTTTGTTTTTATTAGAATTTTTTTTAGAAAGAGCATTTATAAAAATCCAAATACAGATTTGTTGCTCCATATGTATGGTAAGAAGAACATTTGGTTGCACTGTGGTCATCTCAGTGGTATTAATCTTCAGTTTCATCATTCATTATTTATAACATCACTGTCTTTATGAAGTAGCAGGTCACAATCACCATAAATCCCAGATACTTCACTTAAGTACTAAAATTTTAATCAGTCTTTAGAGTGAAAAAAGGAACAGAAATTAAATCACCCAAACAGGCAGAATAATCAGATTCTGTGGGAACATACAACAGGACAGGAAGATCATGCCAACAAACATTTTGGCTATAATATGCTAAAGTGTGAATAAAAGCTCTCATGCCATGCTTGTCAAAAGACCACATGCAACAGCTTGGCCATGTACGTGATTACCATAACCTTCTGTGGACCCATAAAGTATTCCAGAAGTGAACCAGCATTACTGATCTCAGCTAGTAAAATTCAGCACTGATCCCACTTCTACAAGTTGCAGCAGTGCATATTCTCATTAGACAGCAAGAATTCAGGTCAAGGATCATCCTCTACTATGTGCTTTGTACAGTGCCAAGCACAAGGGTGGAAGACTCTAGCTGTCACACAATATAAATAACAGTAGTTCATCTTTCTGATGCGTCCCTATTAGCTTGATTACCTGGCTTGATTCACTCGAGGTCTGTAACAGCTTCTGTGGGCTGTCAGAAATCTTATTTCCTCAAGCTGTTTATGTTGGTGCAAAAGACATCAACACCCCTGCCTCCTGAGAGGATGGATTTGAGACAGGGCACAACACAGTCTTCCCTCTTCATGCCTGAATGCAAGTTTTCCTGAGCTGCTCTTAAGGTGCTGATGAAGAATGGGCATCCAGGCTCTGTATCTGCAGCCTAGAGCAGCTTATCTGCACCTCAGGTGAGACTTATATTTTGGGGGAAACATAATCCCCCAAATTGTGTTACACCTTCTCACTCACCCCTGCAAGGGACTGGTGGTTCCTTTAGCTCCCTGACCACAAAGGGGCATGTGCAGAAAGCAGGTCCTGTCGCCCCTACTCAGCACTAAGCCATGTCTTTGGCTCTCTTCTTGGTACACCAATTTTAGGGAAGCAAATATTTGTTCATTCAAGAAAGGTTTTTTCTCTATTAATCAATCCTGTTCACATTCTCATCAAGATCCAGACTCTTGCTCTGTCTGGACTCCAAATGTCCCAGACATTTGGAAAGAAAAGTAATGCTTACTTGCTCCAGCCATATTTATCTATTGTTTGTTTTCACAATGACCCATGCCATCTCTTTTGTTTCTTTATAAGCCCTTGTCACAGCTTCATCAACCAACTACCTATTTCTACCTGAGCTTTTTTTTTTCATTAGCATTTAGGTATTGTGCTTTTACCTGTACTATACTAGGATTTAGCAATTTTTAGCTTGCTCAGAGCCAGAATCTTTACAGGTTTTATTTTTTTAGGCTACAGTCTAGCCATGTGGTTGTTCATCATGTCCCCCTGCAGCTCTTACTTCCAAGTGCTGATGATTGCATCAAAACAGCATCGTTAATCTTCTGTTATTTTCAGTGGAAAGAACAGGTTGGTGAGGAAAAAGTAAAAATATGAAAAAGTTTGGATTGTATTAATACAGTCTTCATGTATGACTCTTTTACTGAAAAGCTAACGAAGTCTCTACCTAACTTTCCAGGTCTAGGTTTTGAAACGGTTGGTGTTTATTCAGTAACCAGGATTTCAGTAAGTAAATCCTTCACACAAAGACAGGATTCCCTTCTAATTCCTACATCACTTCAGTGCATACTTTTCTCTTTATCCCTTCCTGGCATTGTCTTTTAAAATGTTTATGAAAAAATACTTGTGGAAAAATCACACTTGTCTTTGACCTCCACTATTTTCCTTCTCTTCTGACCAAAAACCATGACCAAACCCTTCCTAATCATTGAGAAGTTGTACAAATATTCAAAGAAAGACAGATACCTTTTCAAGTGCATCACAAATTAAATTGTAATCTACAGCAATTACACACACACTATCAACCTCAGCTAATTATTTAGTTGTGAACTGTTCCAAATGCCTTCTTCAAATACCCTCCAGCTAAAGCAGGTGAAAACCTATGAAATTAAATACTTGCAACTTCTAAAAGCAATGTCACATCTCCTCCTGTTGAAATGTAATCAGTCTATACAACAGAAATGCAACTCCAAATACTGAACATTGACAATGTGGGGTAGACATTACGTTGTGCACTTTTGAAGAGTAAAGACCATAAATCTCTCCTACATAGCCAGTGAGAAGCAATTCCCTGTCAGCAGATGCAGGAGACATGAAGATAACCTTTCCCTATCTGTGTTGCTGAGGCTCCAAAGGCTGTAAATCTCTCCAGAGCAGCCGCTACAGCCATGGTTCTGCATGTTGTGCTTGAAGAATAGTGACATTTCATCAGCTGCCTACAAGAGATGCAGAATCAACGGAGAAGTATTCTACAGTTTTCCAAGGGCACACAGGGCCAGCAACACATGCTGCTATTGCATCTGCTAAAGCTTTTGCACTGCCCACTCACATGTTATTAGGAATTTTCCCATGTGCTTGTAATGTACTTATCCTGCCACCTCTGTCAGAGGTACCTCTGCAACTACTTCACTATGCTGCAGAACCTCTGCTCAAATAAATAGGTCAGCAAATGCACACTTTGGCTTCTTGCTTTACTGGGCTTGCAATGATGGCCTGCAATGATCTGCTTCTCATACTGGAAAACAGCAAAAGCCAAATGGCAGCATTTTAGGCCATATGCAGTCAAGCAAAGGCCACCTGAATCAGGACTGAAGATACCTGCTGCTTTGTTCTGTGTCTGAAAGACTGATTTCCTAAGTTGCTAAGCATAGGATAGACTCTTCCAAAGCTGAGGTGTGGAGGGACCTCTGGAGATTCGCAAGTCCAAGCTTGCTGTTCAGACAAGGTTTTACCAGAACAAACTGCACAGGGTAGCATGCAGTTGAATTTTGATTTTCAGTACAGATGAAGACTTCACAGCTGCTCTGGGCAACCTGATCTAGTGTTCAGTCCCCTCCACAGTAAAAAAGGCTCTCCTTATGTGACCTTAGCTCAGTATACCATCTGAATGTTTTTTTCTCCCCCCTTCAAGGAACTGCAAAGTTGCATACACATTTGAGGGAAACTTTCTGCAAAGTATGAGCAGGAAGGGTGGGTTCCCTGTCATCCATACATCATTCTGAAGTTTTAAAGACATGAATTCACACCATAAGTTTCTAACATTGAAAAGGTGTATTTATTATCATATCTATATTCTAGCTCACAGGCAGCAGAAATTACACAAACATAACAGAGTCAACTTACCTAGAAAGCCTACTTCATAGCACTCACCTTTTTCCTCTCTCTTTGCCAGTTTCCTGTTGTGGAAGAAGATTTATATACGACACTGATGATGCCACCTGTCTCTGAGTTTCTTGAGCAGGAAGAAAATAATGCATTTACTTTACCTATCCCTTGGTACTGTAGTTTAGTACCTCAGTTCATGACATCATACAGTGTCTATATTCTGCGCATCTGAAGAGGAACCACGGCTTCAAATGGGTATTACCCACCAGAGGCAGCCTTGCAGCCAGCCACTAGGGTCAGTTGGATTTTTCACCAGCTTGTCCATCACATTTCCAGATATTTTAGCAGCATGCTTACTATTATCAGGACTGGATGAGAAATCTTCCACACCCTACCTAGCATTTTTTTTTCACTAACTGTGTATTAACTTCAGGGGCTTGTTGCTCCATTTTACAATACTTAGCTACCCATTACAGGTCTTAGTTATGTTTCAAGCTCAAACCAAACCAAACCAAACCAAACCAAACCAAACCAAACCAAACCAAACCAAACTAAACCAAAGAGATGGGAAAGAAGTCTTCTGAAGTTTGAAAGCAAAACACACAGCTATGTACAGGATTACTGTTAAAGTTCTAATTGATGTGATCTGTACACAGGTTGAATTGGTTGTTTGAAGTTGTACTACCTGTGCCAACCGTATAGTCTGCACCCTAAAAAATACCTAATTATGAAGGAAGCATAGGGGATAATGGGTTGACATGAACATAACCAACTTCCAAACTGTACTTAAGGCAATGCTACAGGCTAGGCCATGGTCAGGGAGGGACTTACGGGATTTTATTTAGTAAAAACAAGAAGCGGACATGTCAGAACATGAAAGACAGACATATAGAATAGAAATAAGAGACCTTCCAAAGTAAATACAAAGCACAATACTGTTTGCAAAGATTAAAGGAATTTGGGCAAGATAGGATTCTTATCCCTGAAATTTTATATTGAAATAAAAAAAAAATCAACTGAAGATAGCCTTGTTTGTACCACAAAATGACTGTCTATTAGTATGTATAAAATAACTCATCATGAAAATATTAGGGCAGACAAAGACTACTACATTGAAAGGAGCTTGATGCTAACCAGAACAAAAGATGATGATACAGAGTTAAGGATGACAGTGCTACATGTCATGTCAAATTTAGCTCCTGTAAACTAACATGATAGTTAAAGGATGTTCATGTATAGTTCCCAGATGGAGGAGGGAAAAAAAGTCAGAAAAAAACTGATGATTTTTCACTGGAAGGACACAATCAGCCAGTTAAGACTACAGTAAAAAGAGAATGTAATATCTTGCAGGAATACTATCCCACCAAACAAAAAAAGCAATTTATCTTTACCTATATGCACAGTCCTGATGACAGATATGGTGACTCAATAAATATAAACAGAGAAAATTGCTCCAGATTTCTACCACTTTTAAAAATTCTGAAAAATGTGGGATGGACATAACTGAAGTAAAGCACAACATGCCAGCTTCTCAGTCCAGATAACAGTTGCTTCTGACTTCATGTGCTTTCACTGTTCACTGTTGCTTTAAAGATAAGATTATGTTCCATACTGCTTTTCAAGTAGAGATTCCAAAAATTTCTAATTGCAGTAGATACATTCACAGTGTGTCTCAGTAAAATCAAAATGAAAAAATATGAGAACATCTAGCAGTAAGTTATTAACATCTGAGGTACAAAGCTTCTCAGTTAAAGAGTTATGCTTGTTAATCAAAAGATACATGTTTTCATTACAGACAATTATACGTATGTCTGAGTCTTTAAGTGGAATTTATTAGACTCCTGCAGCAATTGACATGTAATAATACCATTGTAAAACACATTATCAATTAAAATATGTATATGAGAAACAGTCCAACTTCCACAATCTAAGTACAGCATTTACTCCTTAAGCAGGACAAAGAGGTTTTTAAGCGTGTCAGTCACTAGAAATGCGTAATAGGTGATAATTTTTGTCCTGGGAGTATGGGTAGCAGTTTATTTCAGATAACAGCTTTTCACTGATAAACACAACAATTGTACCATTGCCCTCATTACAAAGCAGGAATGTAAAGGGAGGGCAAGGCCTATGCTGGAGCAGAAAACAGAAGTATGGAATTGAAACACTGCAGTGCCTGACCTTCTCTCAACAGGAGAGACATGTTTCAAGGCTGTCCATGTCAGGGCCAAGAACCCATACTGAAGGTGAGAGCAAGACTGCTGTACTGAATTTAAAGGTGACAGTAAAGGCCCGGTTCTTCATCACACCCATGCTCTTGTCAGCATAAACGCAGAGCAAGTGCTGGCCTGCAGACATAAAAACCCTTCACCTTTTGTACTACCTGGTCCTAACTAAAGACACTGGTGTCAGTCTCCGAAAATATAATGCAGACGATGAGATGTATCTATACAAACACTCCACGTAACCCCAACTCTGCACAGGCGGTTTATGTTGGCAGAAAATTCCTTGACCAAAATAGGCTACAGTGACAAAAATACTTTTAGAAGTATAACCACATCCACTTCGGTATAGAAAGGAAGCAACATTGGGCAACCTAAACCAACACTGCCACAGCATCCAGAGTTTCATAAAGAACCAGCTTTCACATATGTTAGTTACCACATTTCTTCTAAATCAGCCTCAGACACACATGATGCAAGGGGCTGGAAAATCATGGCTGCAGAAGAAGAAAAGGACTTCATTGTATTCTGTCGCAAGTGATTTCCTTGCTGGAGAAGAAATGCTCCAGCAGCCTTGTCCATGTTCAGATTCTCCCACTATTTGGTCACTACAGGTAAAAATGTGAGATTGAACCAGAGAATGCAATTTACACTCTCTTCTCTCTTTTTTCTCAACAAGCTTTAGCTTGGGGCACCAGGGAAAGAACAAACTAAATAAAGGGGCTATAAAAAACCACAACACTAACACAGTAGCATTTTCTTACATCTCATTATGAGAAAAGGCAAAGAAGAACATTGATTTTACAGTCTTCTTCCCATTTCTTTCCCACACATCCCATCTCCAAATACATGACACAGCAGAGCAGCATCAGGGAACTCCAGTTGCCTTCTGGCTGCCACACAGCCCTGTACTGACTCACTTCAAACTCTTGCAGCAGAACTGGGAGGCAATGCAAGTCCTTAACAAATACTAGGTATACAACATTATAAAGGCAATGGCTTAAATGTCTTGTATTGGTATGTTAAGTCCTATTTTCTTTTTCAGAAAATACAGAGTTGCAATATTATGCTCTTTCCTTTTAGAACTCGATATACTTTTCTTTTTCAGATTCTTACACATTTTCAAAATCCTCTAATGTAGTTGATTTGAGTAAAAACTTGAAATGTGACAATTTTATCAATTAATGTTATCAATTATCAGGAGAAACTGAGAGTTACACAAAGGCTTTTGTTTTTGTTGTGTTTTGATTGGTTTCTCTGTGTGGTTTTGTTTTCACACACAATGTGAAGAAAATAACTTATTTCTATAATTGGCCAGCATTTTTCTATCACATCAGAAAATATTTTTGAAATCTGGATAAAAAGTGAGAGAGCAAATGACTAAATGTGCCCCTGCCCCTCCATCAAAATTCCCTGTGTTTTTCCTTAAAAATCTGTATTTTTAAATGGCTGACAGAGGCTTGGCTCCACATCTTCCATTAATATTAAGAAAAAAACGTGTGAGTAAACCTTTTCATGCCGTTTTCTGAAAGTCTCAACCCTTGATTGTGCCAAAACAAAAGTAGTAATAATGTGGTTGATGTAACATGAATGATTCAGTTGTTTAAGATTTAAATGATTCCATGCTTCCAGAGTATGGATAGTTTGGTTTCTGGGAAAATAGCAATTTGGATAGTTATTTCATTATTTCATATCAACTGGGTTTTTGAGGAACTGTTGGTCGATTTGTGGGTATGTTGTTCTTATTTACCAATGAAATACTATATTCAAATACGGCACAGAGTTTTTCCCATTTGTTTTATATAAAAATAATAACAATTCAGCTGTATCCCTGGAGGAGTACTTGACAAAATCCTTCTAAGGGTTGGTTACTTTATCTTCCTTTTTTGTTCATGCTTCCAGTCAGCAACTGGAATAGTAATTAACTTGGACTGTCATGTTTTCTGTACCATAAATAGAACTTTTAAACAACCCTGAAAAACCCTATTTTCTTTAGTTTTCACAACATATCAAAAAATACCAGTGACTGAAAACCACTACACAATGGGTATTAATGTTTTGAGTTCTGAGAGAAAGTCAGCTGCAGGACATCCATGTCTGTTTTTCAAGCCTTGGGGTGAATGAAAAGTCAGTGCTCTTCAAATGCTTTTTAAACAGGTGTATGGCAGTGCTCTGTGCTTTTTCACTGCCCATGGAAGTGGTGGTTTATTCCTAGTCTAACAAACACCTTTGATGGATGATTGAGGACCCCTCAAAGAATCTGCTTTCTTAGGGGCTCAAAAAAGATGACAACAGACAAATTTGCAGGTAAGTATTTATCAAAATGCTAATCCACATGATTACTACTTTTGAAGACAAATATATAAATTATTAAATAAATAAAATAAAGAAAAATTCCTCACTCTTATCCCCTCCCTCCAAATCTCTACAGCTGTAGTAGCTGTGCCATGATGTTTCTTAAAGAGTTGGGACAGCATACTTCTTATTATTGTAACAAGGTGGGAGAAAGAGCAACATGACATCAATACCTATAAATATGGCTGTAAGATAAATTTATTGTAGTTTAAGACTGTCAAAAATATCTTGCTTTATGAAAACATTTCTCCTTAGTTTCAGAAGGGTTGCATTATGCCTCATCATGTCTGATATATTTTGTTGGGGGGAAGTACACTGAGAATAAGGAATCTGCCAGAAATATTGACTACAGTGTACTGCATTTAAGTACACAGTGAGACGTGATCTTATTTTGGGACATATCCTGTATTATTTGGACTAAAACAACAACATACCACTGTCAAAAAGATAATGGAATGTAACTACTGAGAAGGCTCTTTTGCAAAGGATCACATGAAGACATCATAAAAGCCTAAACCCCTCTATTATTAGACTTACAGTTTTGTCACTATGGGCTTTCTTGCACTGAAGTTAATTTACTGCAATTTTTCTCCCTCCATGGTTTCTCAAAAAAGTAGGGTGAAATCCATGAAACAAACCCCACAATTTCTAGACTAAGACATGAACAGCACACCAAACTTCAAAAACTCCAATCTGGTTCTAATAGTTTAATAATCCTTTCTCCAGAGGAAAACTGGCACTCTAAAAATACCAAAACAGAAACAACACTCCAATCCAGTTTGGGTTAAAGATTTTTCTGTTCATTTTGAATGTAGAAGATCAATTTAGAGAAACTACCTTTTTTTGAAGTAAATGTTTAATAAACACTAAAGAGCATTCCCTGCTGGCACTGCCTATGAAAATATACACTTAAGACTTCAGTATCTGCAGTATTCTGTCCTCACTACTGGGGACCTGGCTGCCCTCTCCACTCTCATATCACAAGAAGCAGCTATGCAGCAACTGATTTCACGAAGCTCTTTCTCATGACATTCTGGAAAATTATTCAACTAATGGCTTGGTGGGCAGGTCCAATTTTTTGCCTCATTGTCTGTGTTCTGACTCCAGCTCCGTACAATTTTTTGGAGAAAGTTCACCTTCTTTGCACTGTGCCGAGTAAATATTTTGTCAGTTGTTAAGGATGAGCTACAAAGTAAGTCCCAGCAACGCATCCAAATTCAGCAGCAAGACTTGGAATCATATTAGAACTTTTTCCAGATTGTGATTTGTAATGTATTTCAGAAGCCAGAAGAAAACCAACCACTTGAACTATTACGGAAAGGCTGAATGAACCCTTTTCAGAGCTGTGAAAATGTTTTTCCCCACAGCTAGAAAAAAAAAAAAATTAAAAATCATTAGTGCCAGGAGAAAGGGCTGGGTAATGAAGGGGGAAGTTTCCTTTCAATGCAGCATGTTCCCCAAGGAAGAACCAAATTGTGACAAAACTGTGACACCAAACTGTCCATGTCAAAGATACATCCATAGCACCGGCTGGTGAGCAGTGAGCAAGGAAAACACTTAAAAGAGGCTGCCCTCCATCCTGCCTCCACAGTGGAGCTATAGAGAAGGATGCATAAATAAAGACTAAACAAAGACTAACTTCAGGAACATAATTATTTGATCTCTGCTGAAGCCAGGCAATTAGTAGAAGTGATGATCACCAAAACTGAATTCCACTATTTAAGTAAGCAAACATTCAGCTTTTAAGTTACTGGATGGAGAAGTAATGTGAACACATCTATATGGCATAGCACACATCTATAACCATGTCATGGTAACCACTTGTTTGTAATTCTAGCCTTATGTCTAGCATAAAATGATAAGAGTAATAATCTGGGTGAAAAAACCCCACAGACCTATATGCAGGTGCTGCTGTTTGGACCAATTAAGAAGCAAAATAAAAAAGTCCTTCCTTTCCAATAGAACAGTCCTTCTTCATACAACCTTGGATTAAAATAATCTGTATCTTGAGGTTAGTATGCCAGAGACTCTGTCTCTCTTATACTATTATGACTGGTGCTAGAAAAATATTTTTTCTGTCTGCAAGTCAAAGTACAAAACCCCTACATTAGTGAAAAGAATGCAAAGGATGAAAAGGGTCACAAGGAATACAGAGATAGAGAAGACAGAATCTGAAAAAATGATGTTGTATATCTGAATGTTTATCTGAGGAAATTCCTGTCACTACCCCAGCTACAAAACACTAATATAAATGGCAAGCAGCTCCCTTCCCTTCCCTTCCCTTCCCTTCCCTTCCCTTCCCTTCCCTTCCCTTCCCTTCCCTTCCC